>NC_057797.1:60237498-60443617 GCF_018294505.1 Triticum aestivum | reverse complement strand
TAATTAATTAACTAATTAATTAACTTATCTAATCTTGTTTAGTTTAACTAATTAAGATTAATTAACCTAATAACTAATTAACCTAATTAACTACTGTTAATTAAACTTAATTAGGTTAATTAGTTAACAGTGTATGACGAACGGGACCCACCTGTCAGGGTTGACTCAGTCAACCCCTGTTGACTGCTGACGTCAGCATGACATCATGCTGACGTCGTAAATACATTTTTCGAATTAATTAAATAAATAATTAAATTCCAAAATTGTTAAAATCTTTTAAAAATCATATCTTTTAATCCGTAACTCGGATTAAAATATTTTCAACATGAAAGTTGCTCAGAACGACGAGACGATTCCGGATACGCAGTCCGTTCGTCCGCCACACCCCTCTAACCTATCGAACCCGCAACTTTCCCCCTCCGGCTCCTCTGCCCGAAAACACGAATCACCGGGAATACTTTCCCGGATGTTTTCCCCCCTTCACCGGTATCACCTACTACCGCGTTAGGGCACACCGAACACCGCGTATTGCCTTGTTATATTTTGTGATGCTTTGTTTGCTCTGTATTCATTACTTCTTCCCCCTCTTCTCTCCGGTAGACTACGAGACCGACGCTGATGCCACCGGGTACGACTACGTCACCGACGACCCCTCCTTGTCTGAGCAACCAGGCAAGCCCCCCCCCTTGATCACCAGATATCGCCTATTCTCCTCTATACTGCTTGCATTAGAGTAGTGTAGCATGTTACTGCTTTCGTTAATCCTATTCTGATGCATAGCCTGACATTGTCGCTACATCTGTTGATACCTTACCTGCAATCCTAAATGCTTAGTATAGGGTGCTAGTTTATCATCATTGGCCCTACATTCTTGTCAGTCTGCCTTGCTATACTATCGGGCCGTGATCACTTGGGAGGTGATCACGGGTATATACTATACATACATACATACTATACAGATGGTGGCTAAAGTCGGGTCAGCTCATTGAGTACCCGCAAGTGATTTGACGAGGGGGCTGAAAGGACAGGTGGCTCCATCCCGGTAGAGGTGGGCCTGGGTTCCCGACGGCCCCCGACTGTTACTTTGTGGCGGAGCGACAGGGCAGGTTGAGACCACCTAGGAGACAGGTGGGCCTGGCCCTGTTCGGCGTTCGCGGATACTTAACACGCTTAACGAGATCTTGGTATTTGATCTGAGTCTGGCTACGAGCCTATACGCACTAACCATCTATGTGGGAGTAGTTATGGGTATCCCGACGTCGTGGTATCAGCCAAAGCACTTCAGACGTCAGCGACGGAGCGGCGCGCGCCGGATTGGACTGGAACGCCTACTAGGCTAGGTCTGCTTCCGGCCGCCCTCGCAACGTGCAGGTGTGCTCAGGGCGATGGGCCCAGACCCCTGCGCGCTTAGGTTTAGACCGGCGTGCTGGCCTCTCTGTTTTGCCTAGGTGGGGCTGCGACGTGTTGATCTTCCGCGGCCGGACATGACCCAGGAAAGTGTGTCCGGCCAAATGGGATCGAGCGTGTTGGGCTATGTGGTGCACCCCTGCAGGGAAGTTAATCTATTCGAATAGCCGTGATCTTCGGTAACAGGACGACTTGGAGTTGTACCTTGACCTTATGACAACTAGAACCGGATACTTAATAAAACACACCCTTCCAAGTGCCAGATACAACCCGGTGATCGCTTTTCCGCAGGGCGACGAGGAGAGGATCGCCGGGTAGGATTATGCTACTCGAGATGTTACTTGGAGATGCTACTTGGAGGACTTCCATCTACTCTCTTCTACATGCTGCAAGACGGAGGCTGCCAGAAGCGTAGTCTTCGATAGGACTAGCTATCCCCCTCTTATTCTGGCATTCTGCAGTTCAGTCCACTGATATGGCCCTTTACACATATACCCATGCATATGTAGTGTAGCTCCTTGCTTGCGAGTACTTTGGATGAGTACTCACGGTTGCTTTCTCCCCCCTTTTCCCCCTTTCCTTTTCTTTCTGGTTGTCGCAACCAGATGCTGGAGTCCAGGAGCCAGACGCCACCGTCGACGACGACCCCTACTACACCGGAGGTGCCTACTACTACGTGCAGCCCGCTGACGACGACCAGGAGTAGTTTAGGAGGATCCCAGGCAGGAGACCTGCGCCTCTTTCGATCTGTATCCCAGTTTGTGCTAGCCTTCTTAAGGCAAACTTGTTTAACTTATGTCTGTACTCAGATATTGTTGCTTCCGCTGACTCGTCTATGATCGAGCACTTGTATTCGAGCCCTCGAGGCCCCTGGCTTGTATTATGATGCTTGTATGACGTATTTTATTTGTAGAGTTGTGTTGTGATATCTTCCCGTGAGTCCCTGATCTTGATCGTACACATTTGCGTGCATGATTAGTGTACGATTAAATCGGGGGCGTCACAAGTTGGTATCAGAGCCGACTGCCTGTAGGAATCCCCATTCCACACTCCTTGGCCGAAGTCGAGTCTAGACATTGCAAAGCTTTTACTAACATGGCTGTGCGGCCCATGGGCCCACGTCGCCATTGGGTGGTACTAGGATCTTTTACTCCTCGACCTTTACTCTGGGATTCTGAACTCTCTTCTATTCGGGTTAAACGATTTTTACAAAAATCTAACTTTAGGTTCTCGAAAATACTTTCTCCCGGAGAGGCCCTTCAGTCCAGATGATCACCGACTGCACCAGAAGATTTCGAAGATACTCTCCGATTTTCTCTTGAGACCTTGTGCCCGTTGCCTTTGCAATTCCCTACCACTGAAATATCCCTATGGATAAATACTTACACCTGTCGTGCTTACTTTTATTCTCAGTCGATCTTGTTATTACAAGATACCCTGAGAATATTTTGTGCCTACTGCCTTGCAGTTCTTTGCCACCTGAATACCCCTAAGAATAACTTCTCGCACCTTCCGAGTATCCGCTCATCCCCAGTTGTTCTTGTGTTTCACAAAAGTCTTCAAAATAATATTCGATCTTCCGAAAATCCTCTGGAGCCTTTGGCTCTTGAAATTCTTGCTTGCTTGCATTATGGTTAATCCCATAACTCTCGTAGTCTTATTGACATTCCTTGTCATTATCTTTTTTTAGTCTGTTGACTCAATATGTTTGCGAATACACGCAATCATCTTTGATCCTTATAAGTTACTTTTCCGGCTGAGCTGCCATTCTTTTAACTGGAATTGGTTCTCGACCAATCCAATTGTCGTCGATTGTACCCCTAAGTCTATTCAGCTTATCCATCCTTGATCAGAGCATTTGCTCCTGATCCCTCGATTTGAAAATCATAATTACTTCGCTAATTAAGCGTTGAACTATTCAGATGTTCTATAAACCGATGCATTTGCAATCTTTCTTCCTCTGATTGGGTATCGATACTCATATCAGCCCCATTTTGGATCGCCATATCCACTGTTGGATTATTACCCGACAGTGTCCTTCATAATTAATCACTTTGTGAGTTCTTTCTCCGATACATAATGCCTTTGGTAAATTGTATCCTTTCCTTTTGTCAACCATGCTCTGCTTTCGGGCTGATGATATTTACTCTTGAAGCTTATGGTATATGTTCGTAAGAAGCCCCGATGGGATTGAACCAACGCCTTCCCTCATCGGTGTGAACCCGGAAGTTTTCACGAGTCATACTCATCTGGTATTTCACCAGGTAAAACTTTCAACACTAATGCCTTTATCAAAGCGAATAGTGAATGGAAGGTTATACATTGAAGAAGTGGGAGTCGACCTTGAACCTTGCGTTCATGCCCAGGGACACGATGTATAACTTATCATGGAAGCTGCTCGTAAAAATAATTATTCCTTTGGTATAAGTTCATCTTATATCTAGGATCTGGCCTTTTGCAACCGTGATTCCGACCATGATTGTTCTTCTTTGTTCTCCTTTCTCGGACAAGTCAAAATAATTGTCTTCTATGGATCAATACACCAGTCCAACCTTTACTTTGATCTTGTGTCGAGTATTACCCCCCTGGTATCTCGAGATTATCATGGAACTGCATAACTTTTTATAAGTTCTTCATCAAGTGCTACCTTCCCACTGATTCCAATTTTTCGCGGGCTCTGAGTTATTGAACACTCAAAGACACCGATAACTGAACCGAGTCCGCTTTACGGTTCAACAACTCTTCCGTAAGCTTCTATAAGTACGAGTTTGTACCCAATGGCGTGATCATTTTAACTGTGCTACCCGGTCCTTCTTCTCGGAGCACAATTTTCGACGATGAACTAACCTTACGTCGATCCTCATCGTCATATCATTTCGCCTTGAACAACAAGCTTGAGTTCGAGTTTGTGTCTTACCCATGGTTCCAATAACCTTTCGCTTCATCACCCCTTTCAACTTGATGTCATCGCCGATCGATTACATCTTCATGAGATCTCTTGACAAATGTGTCGTGATCATCATGAGCATTATGAGCTCTTCCAGGATATCGATTGAATTCATGATGAGAAATACCATCCTTGCCCTCGGTGATCTGTATTATCATCGACCACTTTATTGACTTCCCTCCAACACAAACTTGTCGTGTTTTGTGTTATACCTTGAGTTCCTTGCTATACAGCATCTGTTCTTCTTTACCTTGGAGTATTACCCTTTACATGTCAAGAGTGTGGCAAGAAATTCACCACCCTTAAGAATTCTTCACACAAGGGATACTTATTAACATCACCATTCTTTCCTTGGTCCTCGTGTTGTTTCTAACCGGAAAACCGACAAATGGTCTGTGAGGTGTAAATTCTAAACTTCTAGCAACCCTATTGCTTTGAAGTTTATTACTTATTGAATCATCATTCGAACATTGATCGTGCTACCTAGTCCAGATTCCTGGTTACACCCTTCTATCATTGTTCAGTTGTGTATGTTTCCCTCGAGCATACATCATTACATCGTTTGATCCGCCAAATGATTATCTCCTTGTTCACCTAATTGTGGAAATCCATCTTTTTGGAATTCTTGGTGAATGGTCGCTGAGTCCATCATCCACATCCTCATCTTCTCCTTGGTTAATGATGAACTATTGTTTCGAAACTTGCTTCTATAGTTCATTTCCCGAGAATCTTACAATGTCATCTCGCCAATTGTGTTACACCTTTTCTTCTCAGACATCCTGAGTCTGACATATCCTAACACCAATCAGATCTGAATCTCGGTCAGATATGATGGTTGGGACATGTTTCCAAGAGTTATAACAATGGTCTTTATTCGTGCCTAGCACACCTGACCGGAGGCCCTATTGTTATAGATTCCTTTTAGCAAGGTTATCCATTCTTCCATGAGGAAATTGTAAGACTTATCCTATAAGTTGTTTCCGATGAATCCATTGAGTATCTAAAGTCTGACCTTGATTGAAGACCTTGTCAATGCTATCTCGAAGCATGTCTGTGGTACTCCGATTTTCAATAAGAACCTTTGAAGCACAAATGCTAAGTTTTCCTTATTAATTACCCCAACACCGTTGTATGGGTAATGTCATAAATTTCTTCCCCCTTTACTAAAGAGTTTTCTACATTATATCCTATCATGGATATCATGCTCTGCTTGTCCTTGGGGAGGATATAATCTTGAAATGTGTGTTTAAACACGTTTTCCTTTCCATTGTTCTGTTTAAATCTGATAACCATATTTTCCTTTCCATTGGTTGGTTTAATGTTTCTTGTGATCTATATGATCTAAGCAGTAATATTCTCCTGCATATGTAAACACCTCGGTGTACAATTCTGTCAGTAAGACCCTGTTACTATTGTTGATGACATTCCGGTAACCACCGATGGATGAGAACCTTGCCTATTGGTCCGCCTCGTTCAACAAGCAGGAAAATGGCTCTCTTCGTCCCTCGCCCTTGGTGCCGATGTTATTGCCGACATAATCGACATGTTACCCTCTGACATGCCTTGCTATCATGACCATGTAAGATGTCACCAGTCCTCCTAATTTTATCCCACATGGTGGGCCCATAACCCACAGTCCCACAGGATCGAAACCTGACTCTCTTGTACACCCTGTTGCCCAAGTTATTCCTCACGCTTGGCTTCGTATGTAATTCACGAGCCACCTTCCGTGTGATCCTCAATTCTGGTATTAAACACAATACTTATTTCCGTTGTTTTGAACCCCCTTCACACTCTGTTTTAGGCAACGAACGATTGCCTATCCACTTGAAACTTCTCATGGTACCTCCTTACTTGCTCTCGATATTTTCTTAAGTTTTAGTTCGAGAGTTACTTTCCGCCACCTTCCCCGATGTTAGCTACCAGGTAGCAACCTTGTAGAGGTCTGATCTTTTGAAGCTACCCCTTACCCTTTTCGTAAGTACGATGGAGATCCCAAAGAAAGGACGTTGACATCACCATGATGACCTAAAGCGGAGAAATGAAGATGTCAATGTAATGGATCGACCTCTTCAAGAAGAGCAACCAAGACTCAGAAGATTCGTTAGGATTTCATAACCAGACCTTTCCCCCTTAGTCCCCCTCTTAAATCTCGGGACGAGATTTCTTGTAGTGGAGGAGATTTGTAACGCCCGAATAATTAAGCTACAGTGATCCCATGCTAATGGTGCCACGTCACCACGGTTACTGCTACTAATTTATCGTTAGAACAAAAACCGGTCCTAAATTCAAATTCAAATTAATGATAACAATAAAAGTTTTCAAAAATTAAAATAAAAATGTTTGGTTTGTACTAAATATTACAAATGTAATTATGGTGCAAGAAACCCATTTTTATAAAATGTCTAAATAATTTAAAATGAGTTAAAACAGAAAATAAAATAATAAAAAAAAATAGAAGAGAAACCCCCCCGGGCTTCGGCCCAGCTGACCACAGGCCCAACTGGGCCAAACCCCCCCCCCCAGGCCCAGCCGGCCACCCACCCCCTCACCTTATCCGCTCCCCCTCACCCCCGAAACCCTAACCATCCACCCACTCGCCCCCCCCCACTCGCTCCCCCTCCCGATCCAGATCGGATCGGGACCGAACCACCCCGACCCCCCTGCCATCGCCGCCACACGCCTCGCCGGCGTCGCCTGTCCCCGCCGCCACCAGACGCCACCGCGTCGGCCCCCCCTGCGCCCCTCGCCGCCGCCCGGGTCGAACCCCATCGTCGCCCCGAGCACCGTCGTCGGCCGGCTCCCCGCGCACCCGTCGCCGCTCGCTGCGCCTGACGCCGCCCGGAGCTCGTCCTCGCCGGCGCCCCTCCCCACCGGCCTGCCTCCTCTACGACGTCGTCACCGTCCTCCTCCTCGCCCCCCGTTGCCCCGAACCCCACGAACCCCCCTGTGAGCACCCCCGTTCTTCTCCTCCGCCTCGCCCCGCACGCGTTCAGCAGCGCCGTCCCGACGCCCGCAGCGTCGCGCCCGCACGCGCGGCACCCGCGCCGTGGCCGGCTCCCTGCTCATGACCGCGCCCGTGGACGCACCCCCGGCCTCCTCTTCTCTCCCCGACTCCATCGTCCGTTCCGTCGCGTCGACGGGATTGCCGAACGGCACCACGGCCACCGCACCGCCTTCCCCCTCCTCCCGCTCGCTCGCACGCCCATGGTCGCGCGCCCGCGCCGACCGCAGCTGCGGCTGCCCTTCCCCGCCCCCCTGTGTGCCCGCGCGCCTCGCCGCGGCCTCGTCCCCTGGCTGCGCTCAGCGCTCCCTGCCGACGCCTGTCCGCGCGGCCCCACTCCGGCGTCGCCTCCGGCTGCCGCGCGCACCACCGCGGCCTCGCCCCGCTCCGGCCATGGCCACGCCGTGGCCACCGGCCTCCCCTGTTCCCGTACCCTCCCGGGTCTGCCTGCACCTGGGCGTGCGCCCGTTCGGGTCGTGCGTTGCGCCCGCAACCACTAGCGACCAGACCCGCTAGGCCCTCTGGGGCCAATGACATGGGGGCCCCAGCCCCAGAACGATTAAAAAAAAGGAATTAAAAGAGAATTAAAAAATATATATAATAAATAAATTAATAATAAAATTAATTAATTAATTAATTAATTAATTAACTAACTAATTAATTAACTAATTAATTACCTTATCTAATCTTGTTTAGTTTAACTAATTAAGATTAATTAACCTAATAACTAATTAACCTAATTAACTACTGTTAATTAAACTTAATTAGGTTAATTAGTTAACAGTGTATGACGAACGGGACCCACCTGTCAGGGTTGACTCAGTCAACCCCTGTTGACTGCTGACGTCAGCATGACATCATGCTGACGTCATAAATACATTTTTCGAATTAATTAAATAAATAATTAAATTCCAAAATTGTTAAAATCTTTTAAAAATCATATCTTTTAATCCGTAACTCGGATTAAAATATTTTCAACATGAAAGTTGCTCAGAACGACGAGACGATTCCGGATACGCAGTCCGTTCGTCCGCCACACCTCTCTAACCTATCGAACCCGCAACTTTCCCCCTCCGGCTCCTCTGCCCGAAAACACGAATCACCGGGAATACTTTCCCAGATGTTTTCCCCCCTTCACCGGTATCACCTACTACCGCGTTAGGGCACACCGAACACCGCGTATTGCCTTGTTATATTTTGTGATGCTTTGTTTGCTCTGTATTCATTACTTCTTCCCCCTCTTCTCTCCGGTAGACTACGAGACCGACGCTGATGCCACCGGGTACGACTACGTCACCGACGACCCCTCCTTGTCTGAGCAACCAGGCAAGCCCCCCCCCTTGATCACCAGATATCGCCTATTCTCCTCTATACTGCTTGCATTAGAGTAGTGTAGCATGTTACTGCTTTCGTTAATCCTATTCTGATGCATAGCCTGACATTGTCGCTACATCTGTTGATACCTTACCTGCAATCCTAAATGCTTAGTATAGGGTGCTAGTTTATCATCATTGGCCCTACATTCTTGTCAGTCTGCCTTGCTATACTATCGGGCCGTGATCACTTGGGAGGTGATCACGGGTATATACTATACATACATACATACTATACAGATGGTGGCTAAAGTCGGGTCAGCTCATTGAGTACCCGCAAGTGATTTGACGAGGGGGCTGAAAGGACAGGTGGCTCCATCCCGGTAGAGGTGGGCCTGGGTTCCCGACGGCCCCCGACTGTTACTTTGTGGCGGAGCGACAGGGCAGGTTGAGACCACCTAGGAGACAGGTGGGCCTGGCCCTGTTCGGCGTTCGCGGATACTTAACACGCTTAACGAGATCTTGGTATTTGATCTGAGTCTGGCTACGAGCCTATACGCACTAACCATCTACGTGGGAGTAGTTATGGGTATCCCGACGTCGTGGTATCAGCCGAAGCACTTCAGACGTCAGCGACGGAGCGGCGCGCGCCGGATTGGACTGGAACGCCTACTAGGCTAGGTCTGCTTCCGGCCGCCCTCGCAACATGCAGGTGTGCTCAGGGCGATGGGCCCAGACCCCTGCGCGCTTAGGTTTAGACCGGCGTGCTGGCCTCTCTGTTTTGCCTAGGTGGGGCTGCGACGTGTTGATCTTCCGCGGCCGGACATGACCCAGGAAAGTGTGTCCGGCCAAATGGGATCGAGCGTGTTGGGCTATGTGGTGCACCCCTGCAGGGAAGTTAATCTATTCGAATAGCCGTGATCTTCGGTAACAGGACGACTTGGAGTTGTACCTTGACCTTATGACAACTAGAACCGGATACTTAATAAAACACACCCTTCCAAGTGCCAGATACAACCCGGTGATCGCTTTTCCGCAGGGCGACGAGGAGAGGATCGCCGGGTAGGATTATGCTACTCGAGATGTTACTTGGAGATGCTACTTGGAGGACTTCCATCTACTCTCTTCTACATGCTGCAAGACGGAGGCTGCCAGAAGCGTAGTCTTCGATAGGACTAGCTATCCCCCTCTTATTCTGGCATTCTGCAGTTCAGTCCACTGATATGGCCCTTTACACATATACCCATGCATATGTAGTGTAGCTCCTTGCTTGCGAGTACTTTGGATGAGTACTCACGGTTGCTTTCTCCCCCCTTTTCCCCCTTTCCTTTTCTTTCTGGTTGTCGCAACCAGATGCTGGAGTCCAGGAGCCAGACGCCACCGTCGACGACGACCCCTACTACACCGGAGGTGCCTACTACTACGTGCAGCCCGCTGACGACGACCAGGAGTAGTTTAGGAGGATCCCAGGCAGGAGGCCTGCGCCTCTTTCGATCTGTATCCCAGTTTGTGCTAGCCTTCTTAAGGCAAACTTGTTTAACTTATGTCTGTACTCAGATATTGTTGCTTCCGCTGACTCGTCTATGATCGAGCACTTGTATTCGAGCCCTCGAGGCCCCTGGCTTGTATTATGATGCTTGTATGACGTATTTTATTTGTAGAGTTGTGTTGTGATATCTTCCCATGAGTCCCTGATCTTGATCGTACACATTTGCGTGCATGATTAGTGTACGATTAAATCGGGGGCGTCACACCCCCCCCCCCCACTGAGCTGCCCAAGGTGATTTCCTTCTTTGCCGATCTCAATTATGGTTTTTCATCTAAGTATGTGGTGATTTTTTAGAAAAGGAAGTATGTGGTGATTAATAATGCACAATTTTATTAGATTCGATGCCATGGTATACGTAGTGGTTTAAATAACTTGTGTTTCTTATACTGAAAAGTAATTCAGAATTTGTTTCTGTTTCAATTAGAGCCCTGATGCAGACAAGGATTGTGTGGTTGTACATGTCATTCGCTATGAGGCGGACGACCTGAATATACGCACTGGGAAAACAGAGTTCTTAGGCCGTTGGATCCTGGAAGCCATTTGCGGTTATACCAATGAAGAGTTGTATTCCAGCCTCACTGTTGTCAGGCGTGTTGTCCAGGGTGTACTGAAGCACAAGAAGTTCAAAGCTACTCCTTCGTTTGTGAGGAATACTGTTCTTGTCAAGCTTATGCAGGAAGATGACGTGGCATGCCTCCACAAACAAGTTTATCAGTGGCAAGGCCACAAGGTTGTCTTCATGAAGGTTCACAGGATTGAGCTGATGCGGGACGTCCTCGATGATGTTCATGGCAAGGTCCGTCTTGTGTCCATCCCAAATTAGATCGAAGCATGAAATAGTTGCCCTAGCTAGTGTTTAATAGTAGTTTGGGTTGTGTCTAATTATCCGAACCTTGCCTGTTATCGACCCCTCTGGGGCTAGTACTCTGTTTGAATCCGTCTATGGGAACTGCTGCTACTTTTGTGTGCCCGTGAATCATGTGAGAACCATCGTAATTGTTGCCGAAACAGATGCGTCCTCACTAGTTTTTCATGAATATGGCATGGTAAGACATAAGTTGTCACGGTTTATCATACGAGCAGTGTGAGTTTTGACGAAATAGAGCACTCGTTCGAGAACCATGCGCCGACGTATACATAAGTACTTGTAAACACTGTTGGTGCTACCCCACTTGTAAGCAGTTGTGCAAAACACGACACATTGGCTCAGCTCGCTTCAACACTAGGCTATCGACCAGCTAACAATCAACAATCTGCTGTCTGACATATAAGCAACTATGTATCTTGTTACAGTGGTTCATGCAGTTAATTGAGGCCACAATGTTATAAATTCCAAACGTTCACACACTAGTCCAGCGCTCATGTGGAACACTCACATTAAACTCGTCTTCATAAAAAACTTGGAAAGCATAAGTTAAGCAATTTTATACATCTCAATGATTCATAGAACATAACAAACATATACTGGTTCACAGTAAAAGATAAAGTTATGAGAAGGTTTACAAATCAGGAAAAAACAAGCAAGGCTTCTCTCTGAGCAAAGGGCCTCCCGGCAGGCTTAAATTCAGGGTTAGGTTCTCTCATTCCAGAATAACCAATTATAATTGTGGTATCAGCTGGAATGTTGAACTGAACCATGCAGTGTACTGACCAGCTGAAATGCTTGTGCATTCCACTAAATTTAAGCACCGCTATTTGCAGAAATAAGTAGACCACAATGCCTCTTGTCCGCACACCTGTCCAAAAAACCGCCGTGCAGCCGTGCCAGCTAGTCCTTGGTCCATGGATGAACTGGTAGAAAGTGCATTCCGGACTAGGATGCAGTTGTTTTCGCTCATCCCTGCACTGCAATCAGGAAGTAAAACGTATGAATCAGCTTCTTTTAGATTGCGTTGGTCATTCTACCTTAGTTACCGCCAATGTAGGGATACCTTGAAGACGGGAGGTTAGACGACGACAGCGAGGGATAGCCATCTCATTTTGCGCAGTTGTACTAAAACTGAGGTGTGTGCTTTTGATTGCGCAGATAGAAATGATACAGAGACAGACATCCCGAAATGATATGGAGACAGACATCCCTGTTTGCGCAAATAAGATATACGGTTATTTAAACAGTGACAGATATTACTAATTTCCCCCGTTTCCTCTTAGAACCAAGTCCTAGATTCATGCTACAGCTTTCCCACTTTCTTCCCTGTTTGAACCAACGCTTTGAGTCGACTTTATGAAATAGCTTTACTTCTAATCTACTACTACTATAATGCGGCAGTTTTGAAATTGGATTTACCACTCCATCTTCGGTTCTCCCGCCCAAACAAGCATTGGCTGAAAATCCACCGTTCATTTCCCCTCTCATGCATATCACTGTCGTCCATCAAACAAAGGATGACATGATATGACGGCTAAGAGCTGCCGGATTCTCTGCCGCTCCTTGTGCACATGGCCGACTCTGCTCTCCAAGTAAACAAATAAAGAAGTCCCCATTGAATCTGGATTGCATCTACTGAACTTGGGAAATGTCTAGAAATTGCTGCCACCTCCTCACATGCAAGTACAACAAGTTGGCAAATAGCTAGCACATTTTGGTTCCCCATTGTCACCTGGGAAATAAACACTCTACTACTAACTAATTTTTTTAGATTACTGTAAAAATGGATTTTTTAGATGCCGCTATACTGCAAAGTTTACACTGTTCACATAACCTAACATTGCATGGCTGATGCTAGCTAAAGTTTTATTCTGCTTCATCGAGAAATGTAATATTTTTATTATTCGCAGAAAAAGTGCAATATTTTATTTCAGTCATACATAAGCTATACCTCAAGCTAATACAGGGCATGAGTGTCTGTCAGACCTAAATGACTTATTTAGTTGCATAAAATAGTCCATAAACATGCATGTAAACCGTCAAACAACTCTGGAACTATACATCAGTGGAACCCAGGAAACCGCATATAATAAAACTAAAACTTTTATCTTGTAATCAAATTCTTACTTGGAACTCAGTTTGATTTGTGCAAGTGATTTGCTTCTTATTTCAGAATAGTCCTTAGATCATGCAAACAAACACACTATGATATCTACTCAAGATACGAGTACCCATTTCTCTCTCTAAAAAGAAGGTATATGATTATCTATCATACAGAACATACGTGCAAAGGACGTGCCTTAGTAGAAGTCTAGGTGGCTTTGGAACAGCGGACGGAAGTAGAAAAGGATCCACACGGAGGGAGCTGGGGCAGTAGAGCAAGGTAGGTTTCGAAGGAATATATACCTGAGGGTCGTCGGCATGTTGCAAAGACGGTGTTGGGAGGCCGCATCTTGGCCACAATACCGCAGGGAGGAAGAAGGGGTCGGAGGCCCTCCCGAGCCGGCGCTCTCTCGGAGAGAACGGCATGGCCGCCTATCAGGACGCACAGGCAGCCGTTGGTCTACTCCCTCGCCGCCGACGACAGCATGAACGATGCACCTACACCCCTGCCCCAGTCGAGGTTGTCCGGCCGGATTTGTGACCAGCCGTGAGCTGAGAGAGAGTGTGGCCACCTATGTGTTGCTTAGATCTAGAGAGCATGAGAGAGTGAACGAGATGAACCCTAGTAAAGCAAGTGCTAAGGCTCCTACTTTTATATATAGTGGAGTGATTTTGTTGTACCAGCTTCAAAAAATGCGCTCCTACGTGTACCCGCGAGTGGGTGTGAGAGAACTAGTGCGTGCGTGCACCGCTTCTCTTCATGAGAGTACAATATACTATGCCCAAAGAACGTTCGCCGCAAGAGTAATAGTACAAGTGTGTGACGTGTGAGCTAAAATAAAATGTGCGCGCCGTCTTTTGTTTTTTAGAAGTTCCGAGGGTAGGGTGTGAAGAGCACATATGTGCGTGACGTCTACCTGCAGATAGACGGTGGGTGCGACATGCGAGTCTGCGAGAGGACTCGGGAGAGTCGTGACTCGTGAGGGTGCGTGTGAGTGAGAGAGAGGGGGGCACATATCAATGCAATGCATGTGTCCGTAAATCATTATCCGACAAACGTTCGCCACAAGCCTTTTCCCGACAAACACCGTAAGGACCGTTAGATCGGCATCCGACAGTGTCAGTTTTGCCATGTCATTTAACAGACAGCCACTCCTCCTACACAAAAATCTTCCACGTGAGTGTTAGCAACTGCCGTACGCTCCCTCCGTTCCGAAATGCAGTGCATATAGCTTTATTGAAAATCCGAACCTCGCAAACTTTTACTGAGTTTTCGTGTACCAAATTGCACATGTAGAATACCATGTATATATCATTTCATTCATCTTCGAGAGGTAACTATAAAGTTCGGTGAGGAGTCTACAAAGAAAGACCATCGTATCACCCGCAGCAATTTCAAGCATCCTTTAGTGTCAAGGAATATCATAGGAACTCTATATGATGTTATATTTATAGGATTTTTTCCTTTAGATCCAATTGGTTCATAGGAATAGATTCATATACTCCACATTTCAAAGGAAATAAACATGATATCATTTCTATAGCTTTAGAGCCACTTGGTTCATATGAACGGATTCCTATACTCCCTTAATTTCAAAGGAAAATAAACATTAGCGTATATTCAATAGAAAAGTTCCTATGATATGAACCAAATTACATCTCTTTTCTAATCCCTCCTCATAGGAATTGAGAAACATGTCATCTCTATATTCAATAGAAAAGTCCCTATGATGTGAACCAAATGACATCTCTTTTTCCAATCCCTAATCATAGGAATGGAGATGCTCCATGTCATCTCTTTCCCTACAACTTCCATGTATACATCTTCTATTCCTAAATAGATAGTACAACCCACTCGTAGCTTTTTTCCAAAACATGCAATTATGGCACAAGAACTATATAGTGTGCCAATAACTTTGAAAGATGGTCGCTGGATGAAGCTAACCCGACAGTGCAGAGATAGGAAAATCTGAGCACTACTGGCCGTTGGATATCATCAACATTCCACCAGATCTGCCACATGTACAATTTAGAAGACTCCATGGTTGAACTTAAGCATAATGCACAAACCTCAAAACACAAGCACTTCTCCTTTGTTCTAGAATCTTCTGTATCATAATTGATTATTATTTTCTAAATGAATTGCCATTATTTGTTTTTTACTTTATGATTTACTCCCTCCGTTCCAAAATAGATGACCCAACTTTGCACTAACTTTGTACAAAGTTAGTGCAAAGTTGGGTCATCTATTTTGGAACGGAGGGAGTACAATGCACAACCCCATGAATCTCAACATTTTTATAAAACTTATTGATTTTGAATGAGATGAACTATAAGAACTAAGCGAACATCTACATCATGCATATATGACTCAAAGCTTTACATCCTATAGTGTGTATTTATTCATAATTTGGTTTCGAAATCTCATGCGTTCAATACATGTGTACCTTACTAGTTTTTAGTAGAGTAGCAAATTTCACGCGGCCCCGAGTATATCAAAATGCAGGGCCCATGCATCATTGCCTTTCGGTCGAACCTATGTCCACAATTTTTTGTACGTACTATATCTCCACTGGTCCCCGAACCCAAAATGCTGCCTCGTTCCCGTAAAACCAAGCGGCCCACACATATTTAAGGCACCGGCTCGAACCCGTTTACTACGATGTGGCCCCGCACGCCGTTGTACTCCTACAAACCCTACCGCCGCACTCATCATCGGTTTTCTTCAAGAGGATGAGGGAGAAGCCGATTTGTAGTGGAGGCGCTTTCAAAAAAAAGGATCTGTAGTGGAGACCCCTACCCTAGGGTGCCCTAGGTAGCTGCCGCACGCATCATCGTTTTCTCTTTTCTTTATGCTCTTGCACCCTAGAGTGAAATGATGGTTGCTTCGTCCGTCTAGCTTAATGCGGGAAAGGTGGGGCTTTGTGATTTGACCCCTCATCGCTCATTTTCTACTACTGCGGCGCTATGACTGGGGTGCCTCCAATTCCAACCACTGCTCCGAACTGTAATTTGGTGCATCGCACGTGGAACAAGACGGTGGATGAGCCACATGTCGGCCAAAGGGGTACTGTTAAGTGTGTCGCCATTTCGTGTGCGGACTCACCCTGCTTGAGTTGCTACGCCAACACGACAGGAGCAGCCTACCACTTGGTTTTGCTCCTTGGTGAATCCTGACTATATTGATCTAAAAAGATACGTGCTGAACTACCCTCTCCGTCTCAGTTTTTTTATTTTTAGGCGTCTCGGTTTATAGGGCCTGCACGTAGTTCTAGGTCATCCATTTGACTAACTAAATATGAGTTACTATGTCACAGAAAGTATATCATTGGATTCTTAAGCGGATGTAGTTGTATTTAAAAGTCGAGGGCGGGGCTTTTCCTGCGCAGTAGGCGGCGGGGCAGTTCCGCCTAGTCGGTTCGACAGAGACGCGAGAAGACAAGGGAGTAGGCTGCTGCAAACATAGGGCTGTGTGATTTGACAGCGAGTTACTGCTGTACAGGTGGGGCCCCGTGATTTGACTTGCCATTATCATTTTAACTGCGGCTCTACGACCGGGGTGAGTCTCCCGGATTCCTGACCACCTCCATACAGGTGCCTCTCCCAATGCTCCACCATGTAGTAGAGGCTGGCTCTTGCATGAGAGCCCACTTCTCTACTTTTTCCTTGCCTCTCTTTCCTCCACATATGCAAAAATGCCATGTAAAACGCACTATTGTACTTACTTTTACTTGCTCCTACAGGTGCTTAAGCTTGCCACATAAGCATAAAGTCTGATGTGGCAAGTTAATCAAGAAGAGAGAGACTAGTTTGGTGACCCAAGGAAGAAACGGTGCTAAGCGCGTGTACCTAGGTGAAAAGACAATTTTGAGTCTATAGCTAATTAAATGAAGCAAACTTAGCAACACCATTTCATTGGAAGAGGTCACTCCTTGGCAAATGCAATAAATACACACGCTTAGCACCATTTCTTCCTTGAGTACGAAGAAAGAGATAGAGAGGAGTAAAAAAATGCACTTGTAGCCAACCTTGTTGTAGTATGAGTGACTAAGTGATGACTATGTATGACATGCCAACATCAGATAGCATAACGCACCGTGTTAAATCTCTAAGGGCGCGACCGTGCGAGCGACGCGACGGTCCTGGTAGGCGCGACCATGATACGGGCTGCTGGCAGCCCTTGGATCTGAGATCAAACGGTCGCATGCTAAGTTGCTGAAAATTTGCAGAATAACCCTCCAGGATAGGATATTCACCCATAGGTCTAGAATCACGCCATGCAACCATTCGATCTCAGATCCAAGGGCTCTCGGAAGCCTGTATCATGGGAGAATGGAAAGCCACTACCCTGCCATTCGCACGCTGGCAGTTCGCTCCTAATCATCTCCGCACGTCCTTCAATACTACGGCGGTTCGCTCCTAGTCGTCCCGTCCATTCACATTACGACAGTTCCACTAATCCTAACCCTCCTCCCAAATCCATGGCGTCCCAAATCTCCATGATCGGCAGTGAGTACAAGGTTAGAACCATCACTGGCGATGAGTTCGACGTCATCTACACCCATTCTTCCGCGACGATGAAAGGATGCGTTTCTCACTTCAGACGCATGTTCAAAGACTCAGATGATGAGTGGGTTACTGGGCTAGATGTTGAGTACACCACAGTCCTGGGACGAGAGAAGGATCTAAAGGACGAAGAGAGGAAGAAGCCCGCCGTGATCCAGGTTTGCATGCATGACTTATGCTTGGTCTACCACATATGCCATGCCGACATTGAGTGCCAGGATTTTAAGGACTTCCTCGAGAGCAACCTAGTCAAATTCATTATTGTAGACTTTGGTAACGACAAAGACGTCCTGCATCGGATAGGCCTCGTTGTAGGCAACACCTTCGACCTCCAGAAGAATCGGCTGGTGTCCGCTCGTCAGCCTTCAATGCTGACCCTGGCAGGAGCCATGGTTCATCCTTCGTACGGTAAACTAGAGAAACCTCCATACACGTTTCATCGTCATGCATGGCGGTGGAATGTACTAGATATAGACCAGATCCACTACGCTTCAATGGATGGCTACCTTTGCTTCAATATCTACAAGGGTTGGATGAAGAGCAACAACCAAGTGTGCGGTTCAAGCAAAGAAGTATCGGCCAAGAGGAAGAGGGACAAGGACGAAGTCGAGGACGTGGACGAGGCCTCCGAGTAAGGTGGCAGTGTTGTTGCTCATGGTGGTTCTAATGCAGTGTCTACCGGAATAGTTGCAAAGTTTAATTTCAGGTGTGCTTAATTTAATTTGAGGGGTGTGTTGTGCTGAGCCCCCAGCAGAACTATGTTATGTTTCTTCTCGTTACTTTATCTCTTCAGTACGTACATACTAGTATTTTTTACATTTCATCTTTTAGTTGGTATAGTACTACCACTCGTTTCTTCACAATATATATGTACAATATATATGGCCAACATCATATAGCCAGCAGTTTAGTTGTCATAGAATTTCAGGGTGCTTAGTTTTGTCAAAGAATTCCAGGATGCTTAGGCCTCTTTTGGTTCATAGGATAGGATTATCGTAGGAATAGGAATTTTGTAGGAAATGAGATGACATGTATCTCAAATCCTATGAGTAGGAATAGGAAACGAGATGTCATTCGGTTAACACCAAAGGAATTTTTCCATTGAGTCTAGGCTCATTTTTATTTTCCTATAAAATGTGGAGGATAGGAACCAATCCTATGTAGGAATAATAATCCATTCCTATGAACCAAAGGGCTCTAAAGGAAAAAAAATCCTATAAGAAATCCTATCCTCTAGAATTCCTATGAAATTCCTCCAAACCAAAGGAGGCCTTAGAGGGTGCTTGGATCCAAGGTACTTATTTTAGTCTGACTAAAAATAGTCTCTTTAAGAGGCTAAAGTTCCAAGCACCCCTGATAGAGGGAATTTTTTTTAGTCAGGGGTACCCCTACTAAAATGTGGATTAGTCCTCTCTCTACTCATTTAACTCCTCTCCTTTAACACAGGCGAGTTCTGGATTGGAGGGTTTGGAGGATAATAAATGCTCATTAACTTGATTTTAGCCTTTTTAGTATTTGGATCCAAGCATGGGTTAGGCTAGCATGTTTTAGTCCCACTACTTTTAGTCATGGGACTAAAATGTATCCAAGCACCCTATTAGTTTTATTTGAGGGGTGGGTTATGTTGGACACCATTATTGTGACTAGCCTTTTTAATAGTACTATATGCATAATTTGGCAATGAGCGCTCTCTATATGTACCACCTTTTTTTTAATTTCAATTTTTGCTCCATGGCGCAATCCATCGATAGTACTGCTGTACAAAAGTATACATTTTTTAAAAGGCCGGAGTACTGTTCATCACATATATAGCCAGTTAAATTCTCAATCTAGAACGACGTGCATGCCATGTAGTAAACTGATACGGAGGAAGTATAGTAAAAATGAGGTGATTTTACCGAGCGATCGGCGGGGGAGCATGGCCTGTCATGCGGTCCCATGTGTCATGATGTACCAAGGCGATGCGCGTGTCCCTCTTGAAGCAGAAGCAATACTAGTACGTGGTTTGAGATGATGGCGAACCGAAGTGTGAAATAATGGTTGCTTCGTCCGTCTAGGAAAGTGCAGCATTGTGATTTGACGTCTCATTGCTCATTACTACTACTGGGCCGGTACGAGTGGGGTGCGTCCCCCCTGCTGTTCTGCACTGTTATTTGGTGCTTGACACATCGACCCGGTTGCTATATGTCCCACATGTCGGCGATAGGAAGTACATAATTCATGAATGGGAGCGTCGACGGAGGAGTATACTACAGAATTCATGAAAGGGAGCGACTTAGTTTTGGAAAAATCTATTTTACGGAGTACGTACCCACTAGGGTTTATAGGGCTCATCTAAAAAACATTCGTTTTTCCGTTTGACAAGTCACAATTCTACTATACTAGTAGTAGTACCATTATATGTTGGATTTCGAGGTGCGTTAGATCACCCGACGCAAGCAGTTTCAAGAGGAAACTAACCAATGCATGTACAAGTTCATGGAAATTTAGTGGTCATTCATGCATTCGTTCTAATTAATGCCTCGGTAAACATAACTTCTTGAGAAAAACGAGCATACTAATTACTTGTGCAAAATACGAAATTAATTCGACCACTCACCGTCTACCTTGGTTGGAGAGATTTTGAAATTGAGCCATAAACTGGAAAGGAGGGAGTAGTAACTTTTGTCTCGATTACTATTTGTGGCCTTGTATAGATGCAAAATGTATTTTTTATAGTGGCCTTGTATAAGTAAATGGAGGGAGTACTAACCAAAGTACGTAGTAGGGACGAGGAGTAAACAGAGGGAGTAGTAAAATTTTCTCCTCGTACTGCGAGCCACCATGCGCGTGGGCGAGGGAGCGGGTGTAAGGCGTACTAGTAAGCAAGCTTCACCTCATCCTGCGAGCCACCGCGCCCGTGGGCTGGGGAGACGGCGTACTAAGCAAGCTTCTCCTCATTTTGTGAGTTGACGGGACACATCAAAACTACTCCAGTGTATAGAGCCTTGCATCTAAGGTAGGCTCCACATGGTTTGCCTCTTTTTTTAATTTAACATAACGCGTCAAGTCGCAATTTG
This sequence comes from Triticum aestivum, assembly GCF_018294505.1. Lineage (NCBI taxonomy): Eukaryota > Viridiplantae > Streptophyta > Magnoliopsida > Poales > Poaceae > Triticum > Triticum aestivum. The sequence continues at coordinate 60,422,801 of NC_057797.1, read as the reverse complement.
TTTGTTCACCCGTGGTAGACGATCCTCCCTCCACCAAGTGGACAACCAGTACACGGGCCAAATTACCACGTGGGCTGCCTTTTTCGTACAGAAATGAGCTCCACCGTGTACCCGCGCGGGTGTGGTTGGGAAAGAGATGGGAGTACGTGCGCCATGCGTGCACCTCTTCTCTTCGTGCACGTCCCCCACCTACGTGGGTGTGTGTGAGAGAGATACAAACCTAGACATAATGCGCCGTCCATCCCCGTGCCTCCGCCCAGTCCGACCACCAGTCACCACCACGCCCCACTTCTCCTCACCTTATCTCTCATCTTTCTCCCTCCATTTTTATATACAAGGGGACACTATCAAAATTACAATTTGTAGATATACAAGGCCACTAACACTAATCGATGCAATATTAATGGTGTTTGCCTCGTGGTACTAGCAAAGGAGGAAATTAATTATCCCTTGCATGCATGCGGGAGTTTGTAAAAAAATGCATCTTAATGTTCCGTGCAATGCACGGCATCTTGCTAGTCCATGAAAACAACACATGGCAAAATTCCATGGCTTAGGGCGGCAACTGGCTCCGTCGGGCGAGGGGAGGGAGGTGGATCAGCGAGCTGCATAGCTCGTATCCGGCGGGCTACCCAGCCGGCTTGGATGCGGAATAACTACTCTTTGTAAGCCATTATAAGAGTGGACAAAATGGTGGAGGAGATAGGGGAGCGGCCTGTTCATGAACGGACGTGTGTCCAGAGTGGGTTTCTCGGCTTCCACACGGGCGGGTTTCATGGAGGCGTTTGAATGCGGCACAGAGGCGTGTTCAGCCAGGCGTGCTGCGAGTGGCACCCTCGACTCTGACCTAGGACACCGCGCCGTTCTTCCACTGGCATGTGGGCTCTTTGGGTGCATGGCATGCATGTCAGTGACCCAACACAGGCAGCACACGGCAGAGGAACCTTTGGTGGGCCAGGGCGGTCAGAAGCGGGCATTTCATAAACCGATGATTGTTCATTGAGTGTGACATCATCTTTTTCATGTAGATAAGCCTACTATGTTGATAGCCCATTCGATACGTTGTGATTCATAAAGACCACTGCAAACATCAATGTTCTGCTTATCACAGATAAGATTGATTAATACTCGTAACAATCCATGTCCTTAACAAAGGGTGCATGCACGTATAGGTTGAACGTGTGTCTTGCGTCATGTGCTGTGTGCATGCAGGCGTGCGAGTCTTGCGTGCGTGCAAGGGTACGTTTTAGTGTTGCATGCATGGGTGCATACGTGTGTGTGTTCGTGAGTGCATGTGTACGTGTCAGTGTTGCACGCCAGCATGCGTGCGTGTGTACGTGTCAGTGTTGCATGCCTACATGCGTGCGTGCGTGTGTACATGCAGGGTGAGGCTACACGTCAGTCGACTGACTTTTTCATCTCTGGTCATTAGATTTTCTAGCCATTGGATACGAAATCAAGGGCCTCCAGTTTATCATCAAACTCCACTCCCCCTGAGTCGCCAGCCACCACCGGCCGAACCGCCAGCCCCCGCCGCCCGCGGCCGGCCCGCCCTCCCCGAAACCACTCATTTATTACCATTTTTGTCCTTCATATACGCGCTGACGGGTGGGCCCTATGGTAATGTGCGCTGCTGAATGTGGACCGTTTGACTGGTCAATTGATCGTGTTATCAACAAATTACGGAGCTGTATGGTGAGCCAGTGACCGTATGATCACCCTAAAATGTACTCCGATTTTATTAACACAGTACAGACTCAAACTACCATTTCTTTCTTTCATATACGGGCTGACAGGTGGGCCCCACGGTTACGCGCCCCGATGGTGCAACACTAGTTGCGCCGCGTGGAGCGTTTGACTGGTCAATTGATTGTGTCATCAACAAAATACAGAGTTGTACTAGTGAGCCAGTGACCGTATAATCATGATATGTATCTGTTTAACACGGTACAGACGCAAGGGCTCATATATACGCACAAGCACTCACCGCTATAAGCGCACACACGCGAACCCTACCCCTATGAGCACCTTCAAGAGAGTGGGCCAGCATATATGATCTTGAGATTTTACGAAGTCACCATAGGTGCCTCGTAGTCGAGTGGAACGTCTCCTCCCACTGAACGTACGTCGCCGGAAAATACTGAAATTAACACAAGATAAATGCGAGCACCGGGACTTTAACCTTGGTGGGCTCGAGAAACCACTGTCCTCTAACCATCCAACCACATGTTGGTTAGCACGACAAAATGTATGTGGTGACCGTGATGAGCTTATTCTGAAGTCCAGTGACCATATCGTGCTTTCGCTTCAAATACAATGACCGTAAGTGTCGTCAACAAAATACGGAGCACGCATCAAATGCAAAGTCCGTCAGTGTCATCAACAAAATATGGAGACGTATCGTGAGCTAGATACCGTTGTACTATTGTATATGCTTATTTTCTTAGTGGCCGATTGCGTGTGTGGTGTGGTGGGCACATCATTTCTAGTTGTGGTGGGTCAACATGAAGACTCATGGGTCGGTTCCATCCTGCGCCACATATAGGTTGGACCGAGACGTGTTATACGAAGACCCATGTGGAGGACTCGGCGTACAACACGAAGCTACCAGAGTCGCGGAGGACTCTATCCCCACTGGTGATAAGCCGACTATATATGATTTGTAACCCTAGGCCCTTAGTATGTTATACAAGCTTGGGGGCTAGTTCGTCGATAGTATACACACACGCACAATGCCTGGTATTCACGTGTACTTTGTACACACCCCTATCACTAATATACAGTACCAGGAGTAGGCTCTTTCTTCAACTGCAATTGAATTCTAGCATGTGCATGTGTTTATTTCATATTATCGATCCATAGAGTGAGAGCGGTTTGAAATACAGGCAATGGATGCTTTTGCAATTCATATATAAACATTAATTAGTGCACTCCATGTTGTTAGTGTGAAGCACTTTATACATTTGTCACTTGCATGGATACATTCCAAATTGCTAGCTACGAAATAGAATACATGTCGAATTCAACATAAAGGGGGTTTCGAAGATTCGAATTCATAGGAAGTGCATTCATCTATTTGAACCCGAGATAATGGCATTTGTAAATCAGATGTAAAAGGGGGCATCAATCTTTGTTGTGAGTTTGAACATGCTATATATATTCATACGCATATCTAACTTTTTTTGCAACCAAGGAGATTATATCTGGAACCATGCATGAACTGAGGTAAGTTGCATATTTTTTAATATATACTCGTGTACAATGTATATTCAAATGTACCCCCTCCATTCCAAAATAATCGTAGCTTTAGGATTTTCAAGAGTAAAGATTTGTGAAGTTTGACAAATCCTGAAAGTTCAATTCAAGAGAACCGAAAACGTTAAATGCTTCTGCTCCCAAATATTGAGGGCTCCTTTGATTCAAAGGAATTGCATAGGATTTTTGGAGGATTTAAACCCTTAGGAATTTTTCCTGTGATGCTCGTTTGATTCGTAGGATTGGCATCCTTAGGAATTTTTCCATATGATCCATTTGTACTACATTTTGGAGGAAAATTTCCATCCACTCAAACCTCTTTGTAGAATTCCTTTGTTTTTCCTATGCTATCAAACATTCTTTCAAATCCTGTAGGATACTATGGGACATGTCACCCTATTCCTGCATTTTTCCTATTCCTTCATTTTGACAATCCTGTGAATCAAAGAGGCCCTGAACGAAGCGCCAAATAGGCCTCTGGTCACCCGAAACCGCGCGAGACTAATGTTTTGGTGGTAGGAAATTACTGTCCTGACTCTGGCCCGTGTAGCCTATCGGCCCGATGTCCAAAGGTCTAAACCGGGGTAGGTTTGTAACTTCACCAAGACGCCAGAGAAGCATTCATACGCCGTGGGCGCCTACCCATGCGCTCGGCCGAAATCTATCCCGCCCACATTTGGGACACCTGACATGACTGTCCTACCCCCAACCCGCAATATGTCCGAAATTTTAGATGGGGGGAAAGTTTGTAACTTTCCCCAAATTTCAAACAAGCGCGTCTCAAACCGAAACATTGTTCCCCCTTAGTTCCCCGCCTCCCTCCGTTTCCCCATTCATACTCCGTGGGCGCGAAAACGCCCTCTCCACCAGCCGCGAAACCCCAGCCTCCTCCGTCCTCCACCCCATAGCGGCCAATCCACCGCCGCCCTCCTCCATCACGCCGGAGCCGGTACCCCCGACGTCGTCGTCCAACGCAACCGCAACCGCAACGCCCTCAAGGACTTAGCAGCTGAAGCCGAGGCAGAGCTGCCTCCACGACGCCGACGCCGACGTGCGCCGTACCAGAACCACTCCGACCACGCCGTCCTGTGCCTCACTGCTGCGGCTCCACTGTCGCAACCGTCCACCGCACCGGAGCTGTTCCCGCTACGCCGTCGTTCGCCGCCTCGGATCTGCTTCCCCGCTGCCGACAAACGGACACCACACCACACTCAACAACTTGGCCATGGGTTCGTCCAAGGCTGCACCATCCTCCACAACTTCTGGTTTCCGGCGAACAACAAGAAGATCGTCGGAAAAACAGAAGGAGGACACAGCACTGCCAGCAGAAAGAGGTACTCCTCTTCCCTTATTCGTGCAAATCTTACGTCTCCGCTCACACCGTATTCATCCCACGAAAGAAACTAGTTGAGCGCTTCTCACTGCATCTTCTTCGTGATACTAAATGCACAAGGTTTCCTCCCTCTTACTATTTCACCTTTGCTAGAGGTCAGTAGCCCGCCTGGATTTCAATTCAGGGTCAGTCGAACCGCAATTAAAAGAAGCAGCACCCGCTTAGGCGCGCGGAGCACCTAGTCCGCCTGTTCCCCGGGGAAGCGGCGCATCGGTGTCTATCATAGGGGTGTGGGGCGCAGGAGCTGCTTGCGCCCGATCTGGAGGTCGGCGGGGCTTGAATGGATGGCCGGGGGGCGGTGCCAAGCACGGCGGTGCGGTGAGGTCGAGGGGAGGGCGCAGGCAGGGGAGGAATACTGGGCCGGTGGTCGCTGGCGTTTCGAGGAAGATCGTCAACACTGACTCGCTGGAGGTAGATGAAGGCGATCTGCCCGTTCTTTGTACATCGGACGGTGCAGAAAAAATGGACTGACCTATTTGCTTTCAGTCGACTGTTATTTTCATAGAATCCTGTAGTAATTTAGTGTGCCATGCATGTTGTAGAGCTATCATATGTCTCCCGTCATTTATTTCTCACCGACCTGCTATCTGCTACCTTTACACTGTACTAATTGTGCACACACTTCACCCATACTCACACTATTGTTTTTTATGCATGGGTATTTCAGACTCTGACGCAGTGTTGATGAATGCAGAAAAGAAAAGACAGAAGTCGCTCCAGTGTAATTCGAAGATAAGCACTAAGCGTTCCAGCGCTCTAACGGGTGCAGTGTCAGCAGTTGGAGACAGTAAACTTAGCTCTGCAGTTGATGATCTCAATTGCCACACACAACCATCCCAGGTGCTTGCTTTAACTTCGCGCTGTCAAATGTGGTTGCATGTTGCATATGGTGTCTAGCTTGTATTGCTTCCAATTTGGTTAAATTGCATCTGCTTACTTTACACATTATACCTTTGATAATGACATGCCTTCCTGTTTTTGATACATACTACATATGTCTATTAACCATGTTCGTACATCAAACTAATGCTCTTTTGTATCCCTCGTCAATCACTTATGATGAGACAGTCACCCGGGTGGGTTTCTGTGAGACGCCATACTCGTTTAAAGAGTGCAGTGTCATCCTCCCCACATGATTCTCAAGAAACAGCAAGGCTAAATGAAGATAGTCAACGTAGCTCTCTAGTTGATCACCGCAATTCCCCCACACCACCATCGCAGGTGCTTGCTCTTACTTGGCAGTGTGATATGTAGTGTTCGTCTTACATGAAAGTAGTGTTCGTCAGTATCATGCATCAATGAGTTCTGAAGAGCAAATTTTATTCCTTTTTCTTGTGGGTTTGACTTGACAAGGCAAAATCAAGAAAGAGGAAGGAAAAGAGTAAGGAAGGCGATGATGGTGGTCCTCTGCAGCAACGTAAACGGAGCATCTGTACCGATTCTCCTTGTACTGATAGTGCATTACAAGGTCCAAGTCTCCGCTCCCCTACTCCACCATCCAAGGTGCTTGCTCTAACTTGGCAGTGTGATATCTGGTTGCATGTTGCATATGGTGTCTAGCTCGTATTGCTCCTAATTAGTGTAAACTGCATCTGCTTAGCTTACACATGATACATGTGAATATGACACGCTTTCCTGTTTTTGGTACATACTATATCTTATGATAAGGCACTTTTCTTGTGTATCCCTCATCAATGCTCCTAATTTGTTAAATTGCATCTCCTTAGCTTACACATTATACATGTGAATATGACACGCCTTCCTGTTTTTGGTACATACTACATCTGCCTATCACACCATGTTCTTACATCAAACTACTGTTCTTGTGTATCCTGCGTCTATCGCTTATGATGAGACAGTCACGCGCGTGGGTTAATATGAGACGCAATACTCTTATAAAGAATGCAATTTCATCCTCTCCACATGATTCTCAAGAAACAGCAAGCCTAAATGAAGATATTGAACGTAGCTCTGTACCTGAAGACCGCACTTCCCCTACACCACCATCACAGGTGCTTGCTCTAACTTCGCAGTGTGATATGTGGTTGCATGTTGCATACGGTGTCTAGCTTGTAATGCTTCTAATTAGGGTAAATTGCATCTGCTTAGTTTACACACTATACCTGTGAATATGACATGCCTTCCTATTTTTGGTACACACTACATCTATGTGTTAACCTTGTTCTTACATGAAACTACCTCTCTTCTGTATCCTGCATCAATCACTTACGATGAGTCACCTTTATTCGTTGCATATTGCATATTATTTCTAGCCTGTTGCCATGTATTGCTTCTAATTTGGTCAAATACATTTGTTAGGGCACCCTTTTAATTTGGCAGAGTGATATTGGTTTCATCTTTCATATGGTTTCTAGCTTGCATCGATTCTAACAAGTTCAAGCACCTTGTGCTTAGTTTACACTTTATACATCATACATGTCAATATGTCACGCCGTCCTGTTTTTCATATATATTCCATCCTCCTATCATGCGGCTGCCTTACATGAAAGTAGTGTTCGTCAGTATCATGCATCAATGAGTTCTGAAGAGCAAATTTTATTCTTTTTTCTTGTGGGTTTGACTTGACAAGGCAAAATCAAGAAAGAGGAAGGAAAAGAGTAAGGAAGGCGATGATGGTGGTCCTCTGCAGCAACGTAAACGGAGCATCTGTACCGATTCTCCTTGTACTGATAGTGCATTACAAGGTCCAAGTCTCCGCTCCCCTACTCCACCATCCAAGGTGCTTGCTCTAACTTGGCAGTGTGATATCTGGTTGCATGTTGCATATGGTGTCTAGCTCGTATTGCTCCTAATTAGTGTAAACTGCATCTGCTTAGCTTACACATGATACATGTGAATATGACACGCTTTCCTGTTTTTGGTACATACTATATCTGTCTATCACACCATGTTCTTACATGAAACTACTCTTCTTGTGTATCCTGCATCAGTCACTTATGATGGGACACCTTTAAGTTGGCAGTGTGATATTGGTTTGCGTCTTGAATATGATTTCTAGCATGTATTGCTTCTAGTTTGATGAACGCCACCTATGACGAGACAGTTTTAACTTGGCAGAGTGATATTGACTGCACCTTCCATATGGTGTCTTGCAGTGTTTCTAATTTGTTGAAGTGCCTTCTGCTTAGTTACCACATCATAGGTGTGAATATGTCAAGCCGTCCATTTTTTCGTACATATTCCATCCTCGTATCATGACTTTGCCTTTCATCAGAGTAGTGTTCGTCAGTATCATGCATGAATGAGTTCTGAAGAGCGAATGATATTCCTTTTTCTTGTCGGTATGACCTCACAATGCAAAATCAATAAAGCTGAAGGAAATTGGCAAGGCATTGGATGATGGTGGTCCTTCCGAGCAACTGAAACGGAGGTTCTCTACAGATTCTACTCCGCCATCCTCCCAACAAGATTCGCAAGACAACGCAAGGCTAGACAGTCAACGTAGCTGTGTAGATGATGAGCACATCTCCCCTACTCCACCATCACAGGTGCTTGCTCTAACTTGGCACTATTATATGTGGTTGCATGTTGCGTATGATGTCTAGCTTGTATTGCTTCTAACTTTGTTGAATTGCATCTGCTTACTTTACACATAATGCCTGTGAATATGACATGTGTTCCTGTTTCTACATCAGACTACTATTCTTGCATATCCCGCATCAGTCACTTATGATAAGGCACCTTTAAGTCGCCACTGTGATATTGGTTGTGTCTTGCATATGATTTCTAGCATGTACTGCTTCTAATTTGTTGAAACGCCATACAGTTTGAACTTGGCAGAGTGATATTGGTTGCATCTTTCATATGGTGTCTAGCTTGCAGTGCTTCTAATTTGTTGAAATGCCTTCTGCTTAGTTACCACATCATAGGTGTGAATATGTCACACCATCCTGTTTTTCATACATATTCCATCCTCGCATCATGTGTTTGCCTTTCATCCGAGTAGTGTTCGTCAGTATCATGCATGAATGAGTTCTGAAGAGCAAAATCATTACAGCTGAAGGAAATTAGTCCGGCAGTGGATGATGGTGGTCCTTCGGAGCAACTCAAACAGGGGGTCTCTACAGATTCTACTCCGCCATCCTCCCAACAAGATTCGCAAGACAACACAAGGCTGGACAGTCAACGTAGCTGTGTAGATGATGAGCACATCTCCCCTACTCCACCATCACAGGTGCTTGCTCTAACTTGACACTATTATATGTGGTTGCATGTTGCGTATGATGTCTAGCTTGTATTGCTTCTAACTTGAATTGCATCTGCTTACTTTACACATAATGCCTGTGAATATGACACGTGTTCCTGTTTCTAGAACATACGTGTACATGATGAGCACATCTCCCCTACTCCACCATCACAGGTGCTTGCTCTTACTTGGAACTGTTATACGTGGTTGCGTTTTCCGTATGATGTCTAGTTTGTATTGCTTCTGATTATGTTGAATTGCATCTGCGTAGCTTACAACTTATACCTGCAACGATCACTTACCCATAAGACACATTTAACTTGGGACTGTGATGTAGGTTGCATCTTGCATTGTCTTCTAGCTTGTACTGCTTCTAATTTCTTGAAATGGCTCTTACGACGAGACACTTTTTACCTGATAGAGTGATATTGGTTGCATGTTCATATGGTGCCTAGCTTTCATTTCTTCTAATTTTGTTGAAATGCCTTCCGCTTACTGTTTTTTCATACATATTCCATCCTCCTATCGTACGTGTGAATATGAAACGCTGTCTTTTTTGTATATATTCCATCCTCCTATCCTGCGCTTGCCTTACATCAAAGTAGTGTTCGTCTGTATCATGCATCAACCAGTTATGCAGAGCTAATTTTATTCATCTTCTTGTGGTTTTGACTTCATAAGGCAATATCAGAAAATAGGAAGGAAAAGAGTAAGTTAGGGGATGTTGGTGGTCCTCCCACCGACGCAAACAGAGACTCTCTAGATTTGCCACTGCTACTGCTAATGAAGTTGAAGTCCCAAGTCTACATGATGAGTTCATCTCCCGTACTCCACCATCGCAGGTGCTTGCTCTAAGTTGACAGTGTGATAATTGGTTTCATGTTGCATATGTTGTCTAGCCTGTATTTCTTCTATTTTGATTAAATTGCACCTGCTGAGTTTATACGTTATACATGTGCATATGACATGGCTTTCTGTGTCTAGAATACACTGCATCTATCTATCATACCATGTTCTTACATCAAAGTACTGCTGTTGTGTATCCTGCATCAGTCACTCATGATTGGACGCTTCTAACATGGCAGTTTGATAGTGGTTGCATCTTGCATTGATTTCTACGTTGTACTGCTTCTAATTTTTCGAATTGCCACTTATGACAAGACACTTTTAACTTGGCAGAGTAATATTGGTTGCATCTTTCATATGGTGTCTAGCTTGCATTACTTCTATTTTCTTGAAAATCCTTCTGCTTAGTTTGCACATCGTAGCTGTGAATATGTCATGCCGTCCTGTTTTTCTTACATATTCCATCCTCATACGGTTGTCTTACATCAAAGTATTGCTTGTCTGTATCATGCATCAATGAGTTCTGAAGAGTGATTTTATTCTTTTGAGTTGTGGGTACAGCTTGACATGGCAAAGTCAAAAAAGAGCAAGGAAAATAATATAGTAGGGAGTGATGTTACTTGTCGGGTGAAACAGAAAAGGTTCTGCTGTCGAGATTCTACTGGTACTTATAGTGCACTAGAAGGTCCAAGTCCACCGGCTAAATCTACAAACACAGTATCACCTGCTCCACCAGCTGCAGCATCCGCTTCAACTGTACCAGCATCTCAACCAGTTACTCGTTCGTTTGCTCCGGAACTGGCCAGTTCCCAAGCTGCCTTCACACCTAACACTACTTCTGAAGCACTGCTGACACAGCAGGACTTGGCAAGATCGGATGAACCTCATGAGCATCAACACCAAGATGGTACTATTGGGGAATGTAGTAATTTCAAAAAAATTCCTACGCACACGCAAGATCATGGTGATGCATAGCAACGAGAGGGGAGAGTGTGTCCACATACCCTCGTAGACCGAAAGCGGAAGCATTAGCACAATGCGGTTGATGTAGTCGAACGTCTTCACGATCCGACCGATCCAAGTACCGAACGCACGGCACCTCCGAGTTCAACACACGTTCAGCTCGATGATGCCCCGCAAACTCCGATCCAGCAGAGCTTCATGGGAGAGTTCCGTCAGCACGACGGCATGGTGACAGTGATGATGTTGCTACCGACGCAGGGCTTCGCCTAAGCACCGCTACGATATGACCGAGGTGGAATATGGTGGAGATCAACTGATCAACTTGTGTGTCTAGAGGTGCCCCCCTGCCCATGTATATAAAGGAGCAAGGGGGGAGGCCGGCCGGCCCTCTATGGGTGTGCCAGGAGGAGGAGTCCTCCTCCTAGTAGGAGGAGGACTCCCCTTTCCTACTCCTACTAGGCGGAGGAAAGGAAGGAGGAGAAGGAGAAGGAAGGAGAAGGAGGAAAAGGAGGAAAAGGAGGAAAGGGGGCCACCCCTAGTCCAATTCGGTTTGGGCTAGGGGGGGCTGCGCGCCCTGCCTCCTCTCTTCCACCACTTGGCCCATGAGGCCCATTACTTCTTCCTCGTATTCCCGTAACTCTCCGATACCCCCGAAAATACCCGAATCACTTGGAACCTTTCCGATGTCCGAATATAGTCATCCAATATATTGATCTTTATGTCTCGACCATTTCGAGACTCCTCGTCATGTCCCCGATCTCATCCGGGACTCCGAACTACCTTCGGTACATCAAATCACATAAACTCATAATACAATCGTTACCGAAACTTTAAGCGTGCGGACCCTACGGGTTCGAGAACTATGTAGACATGACCGAGACATGTCTCCGGTCAATAACCAATAGCGGAACCTAGATGCTCATATTGGCTCCCACATATTCTACGAAGATCTTTATCGGTCCGACCGCATAACAACATACGTTGTTCCCTTTGTCATCGGTATGTTACTTGCCCGAGATTCGATCGTCGGTATCTCAATACCTAGTTCAATATCGTTACCGACAAGTCTCTTTACTCGTTTCATAATACATCATCCCGCAACTAACTCATTAGTTGCAATGCTTGCAAGGCTTAAGTGATGTGCATTATCGAGAGGGCCCAGAGATACCTCTCCGACAATCGGAGTGACAAATCCTAATCTCGAAATATGCCAACCCAACAAGTACCTTCGGAGACACCTTTAGATCACCTTTATAATCACCCAGTTACGTTGTGACGTTTGGTAGCACACAAAGTGTTCCTCTGGTAAACGGGAGTTGCATAATCTCATAGTCATAGGAACATGTATAAGTCATGAAGAAAGCAATAGCAACAAACTAAACGATCAAGTGCTATGCTAACGGAATGGGTCAAGTCAATCACATCATTCTCCTAATGATGTGATCCCGTTAATCAAATGACAACTCATGTCTATGGTTAGGAAACATAACCATCTTTGATCAACGAGCTAGTCAAGTAGAGGCATACTAGTGACACTCTGTTTGTCTATGTATTCACACATGTATTATGTTTCCGGTTAATACAATTCTAGCATAAATAATAAACATTTATCATGATATAAGGAAATAAATAATAACTTTATTATTGCCTCTAGGGCATATTTCCTTCAGTCTCCCACTTGCACTAGAGTCAATAATCTAGTTCACATCGCCATGTGATTTAATACCAATAGTTCACATCACCATGTGATTAATACCCATAGTTCACATCGACATGTGACCAACACCCAAAGGGTTTACTAGAGTCAATAATCTAGTTCACATCGCTATGTGATTAACACCCAAAGAGTACTGAGGTGTGATCATGTTTTGCTTGTGTGAGAAGTTTAGTCAACGGGTCTGCCACATTCAGATCCGTAAGTATTTTGCAAATTTCTATGCCAACAATGCTCTGCACAGAGCTACTCTAGCTAATTGCTCCCACTTTCAATATGTATCCAGATTGAGATTTAGGGTCATCTGGATCAGTGTCAAAATTTGCATCGACGTAACCCTTTACGACGAACCTTTTGTCACTTCCATAATCGAGAAACATATCCTTATTACACTAAGGATAATTTTGACCAATGTCCAGTGATCTACTACTAGATCACTATTGTACTCCTTTGCCAAACTTAGGGTAGGGTATACAATAGGTCTAGTACACAACATGGCATACTTTATAGAACCTATGGCTGAGGCATAGGGAATGACTTTCATTCTCTCTCTATCTTTTGCCGTGGTCGGGTTTTGAGTCTTACTCAACTTCACACCTTGTAACACAGGCAAGAACTCCTTCTTTGACTGTTCCATTTTGAACTACTTCAAAATCTTGTCAAGGTATGTACTCATTGAAAAACTTATCAAGCGTCTTGATCTACCTCTATAGATCTTGATGCTCAATATGTAAGCAGCTTCACCGAGGTCTTTCTTTGAAAAAAACTCCTTTCAAACATTCCTTTATGCTTTGCAGAATAATTCTACATCATCTCCGATCAACAATATGTCATACATATACTTATCATAAATGTTGTAGTGCTCCCACTCACTTTCTTGTAAATACAGGCTTCACCGCAAGTCTGTTTAAAACTATATGCTTTGATCAACTTATCAAAGCGTATATTCCAACTCTGAGATGCTTGCACCAGTCCATAGATGGATCGCTGGAGCTTGCATATTTTGTTAGTATCTTTAGGATCAGCAAAACCTTCTGGTTGCATCATATACAACTCTTCTTTAATAAATCCTATTAAGGAATGCAGTTTTGTTTATCCATTTGCCAGATTTCATAAAATACGTCAATAGCTAACATGATTCCGACAGACTTAAGCATAGATACGAGTGAGAAATTCTCATCGTGGTCAACACCTTGAACTTGTCAAAAACCTTTTTGCGACAATTCTAGCTTTGTAGATAGTAACACTACTATCAGCGCCCGTCTTCCTCTTGAAGATCCATTTAATCTCAATGGCTCGCTGATCTTTGGGCAACTCAATCAAAGTCCATACTTTGTTCTTATACATGGATCTCATCTCAGATTTCATGGCCTCAAGCCATTTCGCGGAATCTGGGCTCATCATTGCTTCCTCATAGTTCGTAGGTTCGTCATGGTCAAGTAACATGACCTCCAGAACAGGATTACCGTACCACTCTGGTGCGTATCTCATTCTGGTTTACCTATGAGGTTTGGTAGTAACTTGATCTAAAGTTACATGATCATCCTCATTAGCCTCCTCACTAATCGGTGTAGTAGTCACAGGAACAGATTTGTGTGATGAACTACTTTCCAATAAGGGAGCAGGTACAGTTAACTCATCAAGTTCTACTTTCCTCCCACTCACTTCTTTCGAGAGAAACTCCTTCTCTAGAAAGGATCCATTCTCAGCAAAGAATAACTTGCCTTCGGATATGTGATAGAAGGTGTACCCAACATTTTCTATTGGGTATCCTATGAAGATGCACTACTCCGATTTGGGTTTGAGCTTACCAGGTTGAAACTCTTTCACATAAGCATTGCAACATCAAACTTTAAGAAACGACAGCTTAGGTTTCTTGCCAAACCATAGTTCATATGTTGTCGTCTCAACGGATTTAGATGGTGCCCTATTTAATGTGAATGTAGCTATCTCTAATGCATAACCCCAAAACGATAGTGGTAAATCGGTAAGAGACATCATAGATCGCACCATATCTAATAAAGTACGGTTACGATGTTCGGACATACCATTACACTGTAATGGTGTTCCAGGTGGCGTGAGTAGTGAAACTATTTCACATTGTTTTAACTGAAGGCCAAACTTGTAACTCAAATATTTTACTTCTGCGATCATATCATAGATACTTTTATTTTTGTTACGATGATTCTCCACTTCACTCTGAAATTCTTTGAACTTTTCAAATGTTTCAGATTTGTGTTTCATCAAGTAGATATACTCATATCTGCTCAAATCATCTGTGAAGATCAGAAAATAATGATACCTGCCGCGAGCCTCAATATTCATCGGACCACATACATCAGTATGTATGATTTCCAACAAATCTGTTGCTCGCTCCATTGTTCCGGAGAATGGAGTCTTAGTCATCTTGCCCATGAGGCATGGTTCGCAAGCATCAACTAATTCATAATCAAGTGATTCCAAAAGCCCATCAACATGGATTTTCTTCATGCGCTTTACACCAATATAACCTAACCGGCAATGCCACAAATAAGTTGCACTATCATTATTAACTTTGCATCTTTTGGCTTCAATATTATAAAAATGTGTATCACCACGGTCGAGATCCAACAAACCATTTTCATTGGGTGTATGATCATAGAAGGTTTTATTCGTGTAAACAGAACAACAATTATTGTCTAACTTACATGAATAACCGTATTGCAATAAACATGATCAAATCATATTCATGCTCAATGCAAACACCAAATAACACTTATTTAGGTTCAACACTAATCTCGAAAGTATAGGGAGTGTGCGATGATGATCATATCAATCTTGGAACTACTTCCAACACACATCATCACTTAACCCTTAACTAGTCTCTGTTCATTCTGCAACTACCGTTTCGAGTTACTACTCTTAGCAACTGAACCAGTATCAAATACCGAGGGGTTGCTACGAACACTAGTAATATACACATCAATAATCTGTATATCAAATATACCTTTGTTCACTTTGCCATCCTTCTTATCCGCCAATTACTTGGGGTAGTTCCACTTCCAATGACCAGTCCCTTTGCAGTAGAAGCACTCAGTTTCAGGCTTAGGTCCAGACTTGGGTTTTTTCACTTGAGCAGCAACTTGCTTGATGTTCTTCTTGAAGTTCCCCTTTCTTCCCTTTGTCCCTTTACTTGAAAGTAGTGATTTTGTTTACCATCAACACTTGATGCTTTTCTTGATTTCTACCTTCGTCGATTTTAGCATCACGAAGAGCTTGGGAATCGTTTCCGTTATTCCTTGCATATTATAGTTCATCACGAAGTTCTAGTAACTTGGTGATGGTGACTAGAGAATTTTGTCAATCACAATTTTATCTGGAAGATTAACTCCCACTTGATTCAAGTGATTGTAGTACCTAGACAATTTGAGCACATGCTCACTGCTTGAGCTATTATCCTCCATCTTTTAGCTATAGAACTTGTTGGAGACTTCATATCTCTCAACTTGGGTATTTACTTGAAATATTAACTTAAACTCCTGGAACATCCATATGATCCATGACGTTCAAAACGTCTTTGAAGTCCCGATTCTAAGCTGTTAAGCATGCTGCACTAAACTATCAAGTAGTCATCATATTGAGCTAGCCAGACATTCATGACGTCTGCATCTGCTCCTGCAATAGGTCTGTCACCTAGCGGTGCATTAAGGACATAATTCTTCTGTGCAGAATGAGGATAAACCTCAGATCACGGATCCAATCCGCATCATTGCTACTAACTTATTTCAACTTAGTTTTCTCTAGGAACATATCAAAATAAAACAGGGGAGCTAAACGCGAGCTATTGATCTACAACATAGATATGCTAATACTACCAGGACTAAGTTCATGATAAATTTAAGTTCAATTAATCATATTACTTAAGAACTCCCACTTAGAAAGACATCCCTCTAATCTTCTAAGTGATCACGTGATCCAAATCAACTAAACCATAACCGATCATCACGTGAAGTGGAGTACTTTTCAATGGTGAACATCAATATGTTGATCATATCTACTATATGATTCACGCTCGACCTTTCGGTCTCAGTGTTCCGAGGCCATATCTGCATATGCTAGGCTCGTCAAGTTTAACCTGAGTATTCTGCGTGTGCAAAACTGGCTTGCACCCGTTGTAGATGGACGTAGAGCTTATCACACCCGATCATCACATGGTGTCTGGGCATGACAAACTTTGGCAACAGTGCGTACTCAGGGAGAACACTTTTATCTTGAAATTTAGTGAGATATCATCTTATAATGCTACCATCAATCAAAGCAAGATAAGATGCATAAAAGATAAACATCACATGCAATCAATATAAGTGATATGATATGGCCATCATCATCTTGTGCTTGTGATCTCCATCTCTGAAGCACCGTCATGATCACCATCGTCACCGGCGTGACACCTTGATCACCATCGTAGCATCGTTGTCGTCTCGCCAATCTTATGCTTCCACGACTATCGCTACCGCTTAGTGATAAAGTAAAGCATTACAGCGCAATTGCATTGCATACAATAAAGCGACAACCATATGGCTCCTGCCAGTTGCCGATAACTCGGTTACAAAACATGATCATCTCATACAATAAAATTTAGCATCATGTCTTGACCATATCACATCACAACATGCCCTGCAAAAACAAGTTAGACGTCCTCTACTTTGTTGTTGCAAGTTTTACGTGGCTGCTCCGGGCTTAGCAAGAACCGTTCTTACCTACGCATCAAAACCACAACGATAGTTTGTCAAGTTGGTGCTGTTTTAACCTTCGCAAGGACCAGCCGTAGCCACACTTGGTTTAACTAAAGTTGGAGAAACTGACACCTGCCAACCACCTGTGTGCAAAGCACGTCGGTAGAACTAGTCTCACGTAAGCGTACGCGTAATGTCGGTCCGGGCCGCTTCATCCAACAATACCGCCGAACCAAAGTATGACATGTTGGTAAGCAGTATGACTTATATCGCCCACAACTCACTTGTGTTCTACTTGTGCACAACATCAACGCATAAAACCTAGGCTCGGATGCCACTGTTGGGGAACGTAGTAATTTCAAAAAAATTCCTACGCACACGCAAGATCATGGTGATGCATAGCAACAAGAGGGGAGAGTGTGTCCACGTACCCTCGTAGACCGAAAGCGGAAGCGTTAGAACAACGCGGTTGATGTAGTCGAACATCTTCATGATCCGACTGATCCAAGTACCGAACGCATGGCACCTCCGAGTTCAGCACACGTTCAGCTCGATGACGTCCCACGAACTCCGATCTAGCAGAGCTTTACGGGAGAGTTCCATCAGCACGACGGTGTGGTGACAGTGATGATGTTGCTACCGACGCAGGGCTTCGCCTAAGCACCACTACGATATGACCGAGGTGGAATATGGTGGAGGGGGGCACCGCACACAGCTGGGAGAGATCAACTGATCAACTTGTGTGTCTAGAGGTGCCCCCCTACCCCTGTATATAAAGGAGCAAGGGGGGAGGACGGCCGACCCTCTATGGGTGTGCCAGGAGGAGGAGTCCTCCTCCTAGTAGGAGTAGGACTCCCCTTTCCTACTCCTACTAGGAGGAGCAAAGGAAGGAGGAGAAGGAGAAGGAAGGAGAAGGAGGAAAAGGAGGAAAGGGGGGCCGGTTCCCTAGTCCAATACGGTTTGGGCTAGGGGGGCCGCGCGCCCTGCTTCCTCTCTTCCACCACTTGGCCCATGAGGCCCATTACTTCTTCCTCGTATTCCCGTAACTCTCCGGTACCCCCGAAAATACCCGAATCACTCGGAACCTTTCCGATGTCCGAATATAGTCGTCCAATATATCGATCTTTACGTCTCGACCATTTCGAGACTCCTCGTCATGTCCCTGATCTCATCCGGGACTCCGAACTACCTTCAGTACATCAAATAACATAAACTCATAATACAATCGTTACTGAAACTTTAAGCGTGCGGACCCTACGGGTTCGAGAACTATGTAGACATGACCGAGACATGTCTCCGGTCAATAACCAATAGCGGAACCTAGATGCTCATATTGGCTCCCACATATTCTATGAAGATCTTTATCGGTCAGACCGCATAACAACATACGTTGTTCCCTTTGTCATCGGTATGTTACTTGCCCGAGATTCGATTGCCGATATCTCAATACCTAGTTCAATCTCGTTACCGGCAAGTCTCTTTACTCGTTTCGTAATACGTCATCCCGCCACTAACTCATTAGTTTCAATGCTTGCAAGGCTTAAGTGATGTGCATTACCGAGAGGGCCCAGAGATACCTCTCCGACAATTGGAGTGACAAATCCTAATCTCAAAATACGCCAACCCAACAAGTACCTTCGGAGACACCTGTAGAGCACCTTTATAATCACCCAGTTACGTTGTGATGTTTGGTAGCACACGAAGTGTTCCTCTGGTAAACGGGAGTTGCACAATCTCATAGTCATAGGAACATGTATAAGTCATGAAGAAAGCAACAGCAACAAACTAAACAATTAAGTGCTATGCTAACGGAATGGGTCAAGTCAATCGCATCATTCTCCTAATGATGTGATCCCGTTAATCAAATGACAACTCATGTCTATGGTTAGGAAACATAACCATCTTTGATCAACGAGCTAGTCAAGTAGAGGCATACTAGTGACACTCTGTTTGTCTATGTATTCACACATGTATTATGTTTCCGGTTAATACAATTCTAGCATGAATAATAAACATTTATCATGATATAAGTAAATAAATAATAACTTTATTATTGCCTCTAGGGCATATTTCCTTCAGGTACCTGACCGAGTCAAGTTGCAGTTGCATGCTCCTTTATATGTACTCTCATAGTTTGATGTACACTAACACTTTCCATATTCGTTGTTGAACTAGCACCACGGCGCAAGCGGAAACAGACATCATGGATAATGCTTGATAGATTAACAAAATCTAAAGGAGGAAGAATGGAGATCCATTTTGAGGCAGGTTTAAAAAGGCCACGTGATGCTACAGAGTCAGCCAAGTTAGTATCAGAGGCAGCCGTTGCCGTTAGGTGTCATGCACGTATCCTCCCAACGTGGATCCAGTACAGGAATGAGAAAGACAATACCCAGTTTAACACCTTCCTTGACCATTTATCCGTAAGTAATGTCATTCATCGCAATTAGTAATATTGTCTTGCTCTGTCCCATACTTTCTAGCTTCCTCCTAATAAGACTTACATTCTTTTTTCAACAGATGAGGTTCAAGTTGGATCCAAAAGATGATGCAACTAGACAAGCATGCACTCATGTTTTTCAGTCTGCTCTGCGACAGTATGGGTACCACCTTAGAAAATCTCACTTTGAAGGCAAGGCTAACAATGAAATCGCCCAAACATCTCGAGTGGAATATATTACAGATGAAGACTGGACAACCCTCATTAAACACTGGTCTGATCCAAAGTATCAGGTAGGCTATATGTATTCAATCAGACCACATATTGAACTTGTATTTATGTATGTGCCTTACAAGTGTATCTTCTTCTAGGATAATTGTTTGAAGAACAAAACCAACCATTCTAAAGTGAAATTCCAACAGACCACATGATCTCGTAGCTATATTGCACACTGCGAGGCTCTTGTAAATAGCTGCTACTTCCTTCTTTTTTTTGTGCCATATTATCATATCTATATTGACTTGTTCCAAATACAGAGGAAATCTCATGCGGATCAAAAAGAACCTGAACCGAATGCTAGACAGAGTGATATATCTGTGCTCCAGACACAAGTCCAATCCCTAGTGGACGTTGTTTCGGAAACAAGAATAGTGGTTGAGAATGATCAGACTATCAGACATTCACTTTGTTTTTCAAGAGCAATGGCGGAAAAAGGTGGAGATATGAATGGTTTTGAAACCAGACTATCAGACATTCACTTTGTTGTTCAAGAGCAATGGCAGAAAAAGGTGGAGATCGTGCCGCTCCATCAGGTTCTATAGCCTGAAACATTAGCACTCAGGTCAAATGATCTGTGCTTCTATACATCTGATGGTGCTTTTATCTGGAAGGACTGTAAACTTTATGCCAACAGGCCTTTTGTCGTATGGTTGGAATTTATTTTGTTGTGATACAACATTTATGATGCTGCCTCAGGCTGCAGTAATTACGACGCTATTTTTGTATAGTGTATGTTTATCTTAGTAATGTATTCGGCCTAAAGCTTCATAGGAGCCCAACATGCCAACATTCGTCGGGCCCATTCCAATTGAGCTAAAAACGATTATGGGCTGAAATTGGCATGTAGCCTGTTGGTGTCAAAACCGGCGGATCTCGGGTAGGGGGTCCCGAATTGTGCGTCTAGGATGGATGGTAACTGGAGGCAGGGGACACGATCTTTACCCAGGTTCGGGCCCTCTTGATGGAGGTAATACCCTACGTCCTGCTTGATTGATATTGATGATATGTGTATTACAAGAGTTGATCTACCATGAGATCGCAGAGGCCAAACCCTAGGAGCTAGCCTATGGTATGATTGTTTGTATATGATCTATCGACTAGCCTGGCCTCGGTTTATATAATGCACCAGAGGCCTAGGATAACAAGAGTCCTAGCCGAATACGCCGGTGGGGAGGAGTCCTTGTCTTGATCACCTAGTCTTGTGGAATCTTCCACGTAAGCGGCAGCTGTCCGAATTGGCCCATGAGTATACGGCCATGGGGGTCCTCGGCCCAATCTAACAGATCGGGAGACGACGTGGTGAGTACCCCCTAGTCCAGGACATCGTCAGTAGCCCCCTGAACCGATCTTCAAGTTAGGGACGCTCC
Source organism: Triticum aestivum (assembly GCF_018294505.1). NCBI lineage: Eukaryota > Viridiplantae > Streptophyta > Magnoliopsida > Poales > Poaceae > Triticum > Triticum aestivum. The sequence goes on along the minus strand of NC_057797.1, from coordinate 60,401,622 downwards.
TCGATTCTTCCGAACTATTCTTCATCTTCGGTTGTCGGTCTTGAAAACTGGTTCAACTAATCTTCTCATCTTCAATCTTGAGGATCGCTGAAATGCATTCAACGAGTTTACACGTCGGGTATCCGAGGAGCCCATTTAAGTTTCCGGCCTTTATCAATGCCTTGTTATTTTTATGCCACACCTCGGGTTTGAAGTTGTTCCCTGGAGGCAGTGTTCTCTTGCGTCCGAGCTCTAACGCCCGACTGCATTCGAGGTATCTTTTGCAGCCGAGCACCTATGCCGGACTGCTTCCGAGCTCTAACACTGAAATGTATGCGAGCTCCAACGCCGGACTGTGTCCAAGATCCAACGCCGGACTATATCCAAGATGTCATAGATCATCTTGGTCGAAAAAAGTTGAAGGAGTTTAGCCGAGCTTAATGCTGGAAATGCCCTCTATGGAGCCAGCCACTAGCGCCCGAGCTTTATGTCAGACTGCTTCCGAGGTGGTGCACCACCCCGACTGTGGGCCAATTTTTTGTCAATATTTTTGATTGGTGCAATTTATTCTCTGTCGAGATATATAGCCAGTAACTCTCAACGTGTGTATCGGTTTAAAACCCGAGATGCACTTGAAGGATGATGTAAGACCACTGATCCCAGTAGCCGCTGAGACTCAGGTTGATTTTCAAAATCAGCCTGAGGATCAAGTCCTAGCTCGGCAGACTACTTCGGGATACAAAAAGTAGCATGCTCAGTCCTCGAGACTCAGGTTGGGTGCGGCCGACCAACCTGAGGATCATAATCTCCCCGGAAACTGTATTGCACTCAAACTTTTCTGCATTGGATAGGCAATGCAGTAGCCCCCGAGACACTGGTCGGGTGGCAACACCAGATCAAGGGATCGATGTGCCCCTTTAATATTTGTAAATAATAATCCCAAAGCCCAGTAGCCCCCGAGCCTTAATGCGGGCACGGGTGGCCGAATTAAGGATCGATATCCATAGTAAAATCACAAATTATGTGTAATGACTCTATGTATCCAAGTACTTTACGTCATTAATGCTCAGATCCGCATTGTACAAAACTTTGGTGACCGACCATCGGCTTCCACCTCCTCGGCCAGTAGCCAAGGAGTGTTTGTACTACTTTATAAAGCCTATATGAGGGCAAAGATTTACGACAAACAAGGCAATCTGGCCAGACGGTTTTATAAACAAAGATACGCAGAGAGATATGTTATATTACTGTTTAACATAAGAAATGTCTTCCAAAGAAAATAGTCCCGCTATCGGTTCCTTTCTTTGGGTTGTCATGCTGAGCATGATCATGAAACCTCAGCCCTAATGTAAAAGCAAAATATTGAGGATTTAGTTTGGGAGGCCAGTTACTAGCCCCCGGTAGTGTTCGGCGACAGTCGAGGTCAAGTCGTAAACACTTCGGCCAATGTTATGAATGGCCTGTCATTTAACACAGTCATCGGATCACTGACCAGTTTACGCTTATTGTGACAGTTAGTTTTTGGCTTTCTCCACTGGGTGCTTAACCATGTGAGCTGGAAGCACAATCGTGGTGGTTCTCCCTTTGCACACCTAGCCGAACAAAGCGGAACGTAGGAGGCACACACATGAGCCGGGCAACCCAACTATTGACCGAAGACACAATTCGAAACCGATGCATATATAGCAATATCTGAGAATGTTTTTGCCGAATCTCTAAAGGTGTTCGGCGTTGCACTATGAGACTTGTGCTGAAAACACACAAATAGTTTGAAAGTGCCATAATCTTGGAAAACAAAAAAAGTCAGTAAAAACTTGACGTCCGAACAAGATCAAGTGTCCGGTGCCAATCCAAAAATTGGAAAAAAATTGTGCTTCTGTCGTGCTTTAACATGACACAACCGATCTCAAGACTTCACGCGGGTCAGCCTACGGCTTCAAGCTCCTCATCCCAAAGGAAGAGTACTTCTCCGAGGCCAGTTTAGCAAACTAAACTCAAGCGACTTTCAGAGAGAAGATAGGCTATTCGGCTATTGACCATAAACTCGAGTCAAAAAAGGAGCGGTAGAAAAAGACTTTGCAACGACCAAGAAGGAAACACATTTACTATAAAACAACTCATATAAATTTTAAGAGCCCCCAAGTGACTTGGGTAAAAGAATTTTATGTATAATGATTGTATGTACCGAAGTACTTACATCATATATGTGTTCACCCGAACTTTAAATGCGTCTTAACCGACCGTCGGCTTCTCCCTCTTCGGCCAAGGGACGAAAAGTGTCATGTACTCCACCTGTCGAGAGTATCGACGGTGTTTCCGATGACCAGGCAATCAGGCCATAAGGCTATAACAGACAAAGCGCGCTCAGGGAACTTATGCTATATTACTGATGAAGTGTAAGAAGCATCTTCAAAGAAAATAGTACCCCCACCGATACCTTTCTTCGGTGCTCATTATTATTATTAGACTTGTGCAATAGATTTTTTGTACTCATGAGTTCTGTTGTGTGCCAACCATTATTGAAAACAGTAAGAGTGCTAGCTTTCGGCTTCACCCAGTCTGAGGTCAGAGCTTGGATGACCCGGTCGTGACAATCGCAGAGGTGCTCCCTTTACTCCCTTGCCGAACAATCGGGAACATAGGGGTAAGCACAGGAGGCAGGCAACCCAGCTTGCAAATCGCTTAAGTCGATATGGTGCATATTGTGGCGTAATACACGAAATAGGAATGAAGCCGTACAAGTATAATCATATGTAAGAGGAAAAGCTCCATGAAGGAAGCCCCCAAGTAAACGAGGTATTTGAATTTGCTTGCAACAAACAAGGCTTTGACAAAGAATTTTGTCACAAACAACTTTTTGCAAAAAGTATAATGCTTGGTCGAACCGAACAAAAGTTAAAAAGTTAAAACTTTGAGCATGAAGGCAACTTAGCTGGTTAATGTGTTCGGCATTGATGACGCGGTCCGAGCTTGATGCGGGACAAGCTTCCATCCCCAAGACGGTCCCGAGGTGGCAGAGCAAAGAGCTCGACACTCCAAAGTGGTGACATAACACGGTCAATGCAGGCCAGCAGAGTGATCCCGAAGTCCCCGGCATGGGGTAATGAAGTGTTGACGAAGCCCCCCATCCAGCCGAGGTGACGTGGTATGTCAGTACACCGAGTTGACGATACTGCCCAACCCGGATTATTTTCCTGTGCACAAAAAATAGTGCAAACCGGAGATAGTAGTAATAATAATAATTAAAAAAATCGTTGCATAATAAATAATTTATGCAAAGTGAGTAATATAAGAAATACGGCCTGGCGCCGAAGTCAATGTCGATGCAGGGCATCGGCGTGATGCGGTAAAGGCATGGTAAAGCCTGAATTCATAGGTCGGTCCAAGTTTCGGATGCAGCGTTCGCCGGACCATGTACGAAAACTGACCGAACCACCATGCGACAGTTGTTAATGCGGCCACCATTTGATAGACCTGTGTACATATGATGGACAAACGAGAGTAATAATTCCTTGGAAAAAATGAACCCAAACAAGCAAAAAATACTAGGATTAATAGCACATGGTTTATTTGTTGTAGCAATCCAAAGAAAGGTGATTCCCAAAATTGGGACTCGATCCGCACACCCATTGCCTGATGGGCGATAAAGCGACGGCATGGCAATGCTGGCAAAGGTTGGCTCGCCGAGGCAAAGCCCTCGGTCCAGCTAACGTGACGGAGCTGGTCGGCTAGTGACGCCGAAGTCTCCGGAGTAGGTTGATGAAGAGATGGCGAAGCCCCTGGTCCATCCGAGATGTCGAAGCCTCGATGTCATCCGATGAGTCGAAGTACGTAGGCGTGATGGACACCGGTTTGAAGAAGCAACAGTGCGGCCCTGCCGATGCAGGTCGTGACGTGGTCAATGCCGGCTTGATGAAGTGACCGTGCGGTGATGCCGGTGTGCCCGCTCCGTGTAATCCGTGGGGCGGCGATGTTGGTGATGATTTATCCTTCGCGATGCCGGACTCCTGTTCGACTTGCCGAGATGATGATCCGAAGAAGTTGAGCTCGGCTCAACAAAGTGACGACCTGTCTAGCGCAGGTCGGTAGCCGTGGAGCAATATTGCCGGACTGGTTTGATACCAGCATGATGGTGAAGATCATGTTCAAAATATTTTAAAGTTAATGGGATGTGTTCGGGAACAAAACACAATACCCCATACAAAACTTCCTTCAAAAAGGATGTCCGAAATCCCGTTCACAAAAAAGACGAAGTCGGGTCGGATTCGTTTTCGCGCAGAAAACAGATCCAAAAAGTGATGCATTAATCGGAAGGTTCCCGAAGTTTGGACGGTTGGATCGAGCTGAAATGTTGAGGGGTGGTAGATATGGGAATTCCACAGCCGTTCAACGGTTGGATCTTCCAAAGGACATCCGAGCTAGAAGCTGGACACCACGCCCTAAACTCGTCCAGATTCCCGTCCAGATTTGACAGGGCTCCGGTATATTGTGGATTGCCAGAGATTCCTCCATCGGAACTGGACGAATTTTTCCAGGGTTGTTGCAGACTCAATTCCACACAATTCCACCGAAGGAATCGTTAAAACGACACTTGAGGGGGGCATTGATAGCGGATACAAGTTCGTTGTCCAGAAAAACAGCACGGTCGCCCGAGGGCAATGTTGACGTTGAGCCCCCCGAGCTTCATGGACGATTCCTCCATGATCTTCATAGAGATCGGAGTTGGTGTTGATGAAGGCCCTTGTCCGAACATGACGATCGGAGGCAGGGCACAGTCCTCGGTCAAGCCAAGGTGACCGGCCGAGCCGGTGACGAAGAAGCCGGCGTCGCAGTTCACCTGCGGGCGAGCCATTGATCCTTTTGCCGATCACACAGCGGAGCTCTCAATGAAAGCACCAATGTCGGTGTCAAAATCGGCAGATCTCGGGTAAGGGGTCCCGAACTGTGCGTCTAGGATCGATGGTAACAGGAGGCAGGGGACACGATGTTTACCCAGGTTCAGGCCCTCTTGATGGAGGTAATACCCTACGTCCTGCTTGATTGATATTAATGATATGTGTATTACAAGAGTTGATCTACCACGAGATCGCAGAGCCTAAACTCTAGGAGCTAGCCTGTGGTATGATTGTTTGTATATGATCTATCGACTAGCCTGGCCTTGGTTTATATAATGCACCAGAGGCCTAGGATAACAAGAGTCCTAGCCGAATACGCCGGTGGGGAGGAGTCCTTGTCTTGATCACCAAGTCTTGTGGAATTTTCCATGTAAGCGGCAGCTGTCAGAACTGGCCCATAAGTATACGGCCATGGGGGTCCTTGGCCCAATCTAACATATCGGGAGACGACGTGGTGAGTACTCCCTAGTCCAGGACACCGTCATAGCCCACTAAAAATATCTGGGCCTAAATCAGCATAAGCTTTCATATTTTTCTTGTAGGCCTGTGCCCATAGTGGGCCTTTAACAGGCCTAAACATAATTTGGGCCCTCAGTAAAAATAGGCCGTTTATAGGTGTAAATATCTCGAGCCCATAAAATACATGGGCCTTTAATAGACCGAAAGTGAGATTGGGCCCTGATTGTGCCAAATAACCCACTGGACTTTAACAGGCCAAAATTCGGATGGGCCGTAAATGCGCCGACCAAATACACGGGCCTTTAACAGGACAGAACTTCGGTCGGGCTAGATTATCGTCATTTTTATATGGGCCGTTAATGGGCCCGATATGACGTTGGGCCACATATGGCCCATGGTTTACGTCCGGCATTAACGGGCCGAAAATGACAACAGGCCAAAAGTGGCCCAAAGCTATAGTGGGCCTCTAACAGGCCGAATGTCAGACATGGCCGAATATGACCCAAATCTTTCATGGTCGTTTATGGGCCGAAAGTTTTGATGGCCTGTAAATGGGCCAAAATGAAGCCGGACCTTTAACAGGCCGGAAATACACCGGGCCGTAATTCGGCCCAATTACTTAGCGGGCTGTTAACGGGCCAGAAGTGACCATGGGCCGCGTTGATGACAAGTTTAGGACAGGCCGTTGACGGGCCGATTTGATAGAGAATGTTGCGCCTTCAGCTGGGCCTGCCCATTATGGTCGGCAGAATCTAGTGGGCCTTTAGCTGGGCCGGCACATTGTGGTCCGCAAAATCTTGTGGGCCTTTAGCTGAGCCGGCCCATTATGGTCTGCAAAATCATGTGGGCCATTAGCTGGGCCGACCAATTATGGTCCGCTAAATTTTGTGGGCCTTTAGCTGGGTCGGCCCATTATGGTCCGCTAAATCTTATGGGCCTCCGGTTGGGCCGGCCCATTTACTCTTTGTGGGCCACTTTTGGGCCGGTCCACGTGTCAACATATCATAGGCCCATCTTGACCATTGGAGGAGTGACACCTGTGCCAACGCGGAGCTGACGCGTGGATCTGTCAGCCAATGAGAATTTTACACGTGGAAAATCGACATTGGTCGTGGCTGTTAACGGGTTATCGGATCCAAAATCCGACCCGATAGCTTAACGGCGTTCCGTTACAGTGGATGCCACGTGTCGGTCACCCTTGACGAAAGCACTTCTGTGATGCGTGATTTATTGTCATGGAAGTGGACACTTCCGTGATGATAATTTTGGCAATGTCATGGAACACTTCTACGACCGCGCAGGTATGACTATCTTGATTCTGTCATAAATTTTTCATGGATGTACATGCATGACAGAAAACGCGACCTACTGTGACAAACACGTATCATCACGGAAGTGTATTTTTTTGTAGTGTGGATATCCAAAGTTGAAGTTGGGGCCGTACTGTGCTGCGCAGCTACCGCTTGGCGAGCTGCCTCCTGAAGACAAGCAGCGTCAGCTGTCCTCACATACTCACTTGCCTCCTCTCTAGTAATAAGGTATCTTCCATTTTCCTCAAAGTTGAAGAGAGCAAGAGCAGGAAGAGTAACAATGACAGCACACCGTCTATCAAAGATTAGTCCATACTGGAGGATCTGCTCGTTCCTCTTAAGAAACTAGTGGTGTATCATAGCCTCATAATCAAGAAAAGCAGGTGGCAACTCAATATCATATCCTCTAGTAGGTACATTCAAATATTTGGCTAAATGAGTTGCATAAAACCCACCAAATAAATCCCCATCTTTAAAAATAAGATGTAACCTTCTAGCAATAATGGCCCCCAAATTATATCATTTATCACCTAACACCACACTCTTGAGGATACTAAGATCTGGTACGCAAATATGACATTATTCATCTTTACCATTAATACGTCTACCAATAAAGAGAGCAAAATAATGTATGACGGGGAAGTGAATGCTCCCTACGGTTGCTTATGTGATGTTTCTAGTTTCTCCTACAGTGATGCTAGCAAGGAAATCATTATATTCAGATTTATGGGGCTCACTAAGACTACCCCATTGCGGAATTTTTCATGCATCACAAAAATCTTCTAGGTCCATGGTATAAGGTTCATCATAAAGATCAAACAGGACGGTATGAGTATTGCGCTTGGATGAAAACTCAAACCTCCACACGAAGGAATCAGTGAGATAATAATATTGCAAGCACTTGTCGGATAAGAAGTCCTCGAGGTCGGCATTTTGCACGTACGCGTAGAATTCATCTTTGAGGCCTACACGCTCCATAAATTCATCTAGTGGCCAATTACAAGGCCTCACTTGAGCTTCCCTTGGTAGTTCTGAGTCCAGTTCACGCGTCTCACGCGTCGGTGTGATACGTCTCCAACGTATCTATAATTTTTGAAGTATTCATGCTATTATATTATCAACCTTGGATGTTTTATATGCATTTATATGCTATTTTATATGGTTTTTGGGACTAACCTATTAACCTAGAGCGCAGTGCCAGTTTCTATTTTTTTCCTTGTTTTTGAGTTTTACAGAAAAGGAATATCAAACAGAGTCCACTTGACGTCCAATTTTTGACGATTTTTTATGGACCAAAAGAAGACCCTAGAGTACAAGAGTTGGGCCAGAAGAGTCCCGGGGCGTCCACGAGGGTGTGGGAGCCCGTGGGCCTACCTCATGGACGACTCGGGCACCTTCTTAACATGAGACCGACGCCAAAAATTCCTATAAATACAGAAACCTCCAGAAAATAACCTAGATCGGAAGTTCCGCCGCCAGAAGCCTCCGTAGCCACCGAAAACCAATCTAGGCCCTCTCTGGCACCCTGCCGGAGGGGGCCATCATCACCGAAGGGCATGGAGGAGGATCCCGGAGGGGCCATCATCACCATGAAGGCCAAGGACCAGAGCGAGAACCTCTCCCCATCCAGGGGGAGGCCATGGAGAAGGAAGCACAAGGGGGAGAACCTCTCCTCCTCTCTCTTGGTGGCACCAGAGTGCCATCGGGAGGAGAATCATCGCCGCGGTGATCGTCTTCATCAACATCACCATCATCATCACCATCCTCATCTCTTTTACGCGGTCCACTCTTCCGCACCCCACTGTAATCCCTACTTGAACATGGTGCTTTATGCCACATATTATGATCCAATGATGTGTTGCCATCCTATGATGTTTTGAGTAGATATCTTTTGTCTTTGCGTTGATTGATGATCTAGATTGGTACGAGTTGTATGTTTTATTTTGGTGCTGTCCTACTGTGCCCTTTGTGTCGCGCAAGCGTGAGGAATTCCCACTGTAGGGTGTTGGAATACGTTCATGATTCGCTTATAGTGGGTTGCGTGAGTGACAGAAGCATAAACCCGAGTAAGAGGATTGTTGCGTATGGGATAAAGGGGACTTGATGCTTGAATGCTATGGTTGGATTTTACCTTAATGATCTTTAGTAGTTGCGGATGCTTGCTAGAGTTCCAATCATAAGTGCATATGATCCAAGAAGAGAAAGTATGTTAGCTTATGCCTCTCCCTCATATGAAATTGCAATGACGACTATCGGTCTTGTTAACAATTGCCTAGGACAATTCCACACACCGATCCACCATTATTCCACACTCGCTTTTAGTAATATATTATAACTTTATGATAACATCATCTACTTTTATATTTTAGCTCTCCGATATCATACAAAGTTATCCACTTCATACCCACAACGTAGTTTTATTTCTCGTTTCTAGTTGGAAGCAAACGTTCGGTGTACGTAGAGTCGTATCAGTGGCAGATAGGGCTTGAGAGAATATTGATCTTACCTTTAGCTCCTTGTGGGTTAGACACTCAATACTTATCACTTCGACCTTTGGAAATTGCTACGATGATTCCCTGCACTTGGGGATTATCAAGCTCTTTTCTGGCGCCGTTGCCGGGGAGCAATAGCGTGGGGTTGATATTCTTGTGTGTGCTTGTTTGCTTTCCTTCACTAAGTAGATTTTGTTTTTCCTTTTTTGTTTATGTTTAGTTGTGGGTGAAACATAAAAATAATAATTAAAATAATAAGAATACAAAAAAAGTTACTTGCCTCTCATGCCTAAAAAGTTTTTCAAAAAGAGAAGTGATTGGAAAGTTATGCATTGAAGAAGTGAGGGTCGACCTTGAGCACTCGTGTTCATGCTCACGGAAGTAATGTAGAATTTTTCATGGAAGTTTCTCTATAAATAATTATCCCCTTACATATATCCATTGTGTTATAAAAATAATGTGCCAAGCTTTGGTTTTAGGATGACTAGATTACTTGTTTACTATGTGCAGAACAAAAAACAGAAACTTTGGCTGTAGCGCGTGATTTTACATTTTTTACTGGAAAGTCAAATGGGTCTGAAATTTTTTGCACATTACTTCTGTACAAATTATTTAAATTTTCAAATTTATTTCATAATTTGTGGAGTTACATAAATTTACTAAACCTCCAGATTACTACAGACTGTCCTGTTTTAGACAGATTCTGTTTTTCGTGTGTTGTTTGCTTATTTTGATGCATCTATGGCTAGTATTGGAGGGTATGAACCATAGGGAAGTTGGAATACAGTATATATAGTTCTAATATGAAATTGGAATGAGTTTTAAACAGTACCTAAAGGAAGTGATTTGCTTTATTATACTAACGGATCTCACAAAGTTTTTGTTAAAGTTTTGTGTGGATAAAGTGTTCGAAGAACGAGGAGTTACCGATGTGAGAAGAATAAAGAGAAGAAAGAGCTCAAGCTTGGGGATGTCCAAGGCACCCCAAGTAAATATTCTAAGGAAGATTCAAGCATCTAAGCTTGGGGATGCCCCGGTTGGAATCCCATCTTTCTTCTTCAACAATTATCGGTATACCTCGGTTTTTGCTTTGTTCACATGATTTGTGTCCTTTGTGTTTTTCTTTTTCTTTAAGAACCATGCTAGTATGATATGTCCCTTCATCACTTTATAGAATGCTTTGTGTGCTTCACTTATACATTTTGATCTTGGATATTGGTTAGTATATATTAATTGTAGAACGCTCCAAGAACTTCACTTATATCTTTTGGAGTATGAATAGTACTATCATCTAAAGCGGGTTTGGAAGAGTGTCAACTTTAGGAACTAGTGATCCTGCCATTCCCAATGGGGAGAATTTTGCTTATGCGGAGAGTAGTAAAATTTCTATGCTCGTAGATCATGAAAAGAATGCTTTATGTGATGGTAATATTGTTGAACTCATTCATGATGCTACTGAAAATTATCATGAGGCAGGAATACATGTTTGTAGGAGTTGCAATAATATCAAGTTTCCTCTCTATATGCCTAAAGTTTTGAAGTTCTACTTGTTTTTCCTTCCTATGCTAGTTGGTTCCTGTTCCTATAAATTGTGTGCTCACAAAATCCCTAGGCATAGGAAGTGGGTTAGGTTTAAATGTGCTTGACATATTCTTCATGATGCTCTCTTCATGTTTCAATTCTTATCTTTTATGTGAGCATCATTGAAATCATCATGCCTGGCTAAAAGGCATTAAAGAAAATCGTTTGTTGGGAGACAACCCAATATTTACCCTTACTGTTTTTGTGCGTTCTCATGATTAAGCTACTGCAGTAATCATGTATTATAGCTTTTGTTTCAATAAAGTGCCAAGTAAGACCTTTGGGAAGACTTGGGTGAAAGTTAATCTGATCTTGCTGTAAAAAACAGAAACTTTGCGCTCAAGAGATTAGCTGCCATTTTTTTACAGAAGAGTGCGATTGAGTTGATTATTTTTTCAGAAGATTAATAGACAAATTCCTCACGTACACCAATTTATTTCAGAATTTTTGGAGTAGCAGAAGTATGGTTGGTGTTCAGATCATTACAGACTTTTCTGTTTCTAACAGATTTTGTTTTCATTGCATAGTTTGCTTGTTTTCTAGTTTCTATGGCTTATATTCCTCAATATAAATTGTAGAAATGATATGGTACAGTAGGCATTGTGTGAGAACAATTATGAACCTTGTCTTCGACAATACCAAAGTGAATGATTTACTTTTCATCATACTAACCCGTCTCATGAAGTTCCGTTAAGTTTTGTGTGATTGAAGTTTTCAAGCTTTGGGTGAGATATCGATATGAGGAGAATAAGGAGTGGAAAGGCCATAAGCTTGGGGATGCCCAAGGAACCCCAAGGTAATATTCAAGGAAGACTCAAGCGCCTAAGCTTGGGATGCCCCGGAAGGCATCCCCTCTTTCGTCTTCAAAACTATCGGTATACCTTACTCGGAGCTATATTTTTATTCATCACATGATATGCGTTTTGCTTGGAGCGTATTTTCAATTTTACTTGTTGTTTGAATAAAATCATTGGATCTGAAATCTTGAAAAAAAAGAATCCCCCCATGGCTAGTTAATTATTTGACTACTCAGTGTCCTCCACTTATATCTTTTTGGAGTAGTTTGTCATTTACTCACGTGCTTCACATATATCCTATGAGTAAATGGTTGAATGAATTGAATATCATAAATCTGAATTTATATATGTTTGATATAGTTATACCATGGGGAGTAATGACTTCACACTGAATAAGTATAGGTAGTAAACTTATTGAAAGTTAGCAAACGTAGAATTCGTCACTTGAACAATTCATGAAAGTATATTGAAGGAAGAGAGATTTCACATATAAATATACTATCTTGGACATATTTTGTAATTTTGAGCACTCATTAAAATATGACATGCTAAAAGGTTGATGTTGGACAAGGAAGACAACGTAATGTGTTATGTTTTCTTATATCCGAAATAAAGTATATTGTCTTGGATCATCCAACATGTCGAGCTTGCTTCCCCCCCCTCATGCTAGCCAAATTCTTTGCACCAAGTAGAGATACTACTTGTGCTTCCAAACATTCCTTAAACCAGTTTTGCCATGAGAGCCCACCATACCTACCTATGGATTGAGTAAGATCCTTCAAGTAAGTTGTCATCGGTGCATACAATAAAAATTGCCCTCTAAATATGTATGATTTATTAATGTGTAGAAAATAAGCTTTATACGATCTTGTGATGTGGAAGAAATAAAAGCGACGGACTGCATAATAAAGGTCCATATCACAAGTGGCAATATAAAGTGACGTTCTTTTGCATTAAGAGTTTGTGCATCCAACCATAAAAGCACATGACAACCTCTGCTTCCCTCTGCGAAGGGCCTATCTTTTACTTTTATCTTCTACCCTTATGCAAGAGTCATGGTGATCTTCACCTTTCCTTTTTACATTTTATCCTTTGGCAAGCACATTGTGTCGGAAAGATCCTGATATATATATATATATATATATATATATATATATATATATATATATATATATATATATATATATATATATCCAATTGGATGTAAGTTATCATGAACTATTATTGTTGACATTACCCTTGAGGTAATAGGTTGGGAGGCGAATCTATAAGCCCCTATCTTTCTCTGTGTCCGATTAAAACTTTGAACCCATAAATATCAGGTGAGTGTTAGCAATTGTGAAAGACTAAATGATAGTTGAGTATGTGGATTTTGCTAAATCAAAGCTCTAACATAGACCCTTCCTGAAAATAAGGTGAATTGCAATTGTTTGATGACTGAGAATATAGTTTGTTAGTTTCAAGAGAGTTTATGACCTATACTTTAACATGTGAATAGCTTGTTACTTGATCATGAAAAGTTTTATGAAAATGAGCTACTGTTATGATATATAATGATGCTAGAAAAAGTGATTGGAACTATCATTGATGAAACTTATGCACTTGCTAGCATTCACACTTCATAAATTATTTCTTTTATCATTTACCTACTCGAGGACGAGCAGGAATTAAGCTTGGGGATGCTGATACGTCTTCAACATATCTATAATTTATGAAGTATTCATGCTATTATATTATCAACCTTGGATGTTTTATATGCATTTATATGCTATTTTATATGGTTTTTGGGACTAACCTATTAACCAAGAGCCCAGTGCCAGTTTTTGTTTTCTTCCTTGTTTTTGAGTTTTACAGAAAAGGAATATCAAACGGAGTCCAATGGACGTGCCAGTTTTGACGATTTTTTATGGACCAAAAGAAGACCCCGGAGTAAAAGAGTTGGGCCAGAAGAGTCCCGGGGGCGTCCACGAGGGTGGGGGCGCGCCCACCCCCCAGGCACGTGGGCCTGCCTCGTGGACGAATTAGGCACCTTCTAGATGTGAGACCGACGCCAAAAATTCCTATAAATACAGAAACCTCCAGAAAATAACCTAGATCAGAAGTTCCGCCGCCAGAAGCCTCCGTAGCCACCGAAAACCAATCTAGGCCCTCTCCGGCACCCTGTCGGAGGGGGCCATCATCACCGGAGGGCATGGAGGAGGATCCCAGAGGGGTCATCATCACCATGAAGGCCAAGGACCTGAGGGAGAACCTCTCCCCTTCCAGGGGGAGGCCATGGAGGAGGAAGCACAAGGGGGAGAACCTCTCCTCCTCTCTCTTGGTGGCACCGGAGTGCCATCGGGAGGGGAATCATCGCCGCGGTGATCGTCTGTACCCATGGTTCTCTTTCTTTACCGTGTTTCGTAGGAACAAAGTCTCTTATAATAACATTGATTCTTTGATTGTGGGTTATCAAGATCAACAACAGGTTCAATCTCTACATCATTATCATTACTAGGTTGAGCATCAAGATGCACATCATCATTAACATTTGTACTAGGTTCATGTTCATTACCAGATTGTCTCTCAGCATCAGAAATAGAAATATCATTGGGATTCTCAGGTGTGTCTATAGCTGGTTCACTAGCATGGAAAGTCCTATCAGTTTTCTTTTTCTTTTTAGAACGAGGACTAGGTGCATTAGTATTAATCCTTTGAGAATCCTACTCAATTCTCTTGGGATGCCCCTCAGGATACAAAGGTTCCTGGGTCATCTTACCACCTCTAGTCATAACCCTAACAACATTATCATTATTCTTACTATTCAACGCATTGCAAATCATCCCGAGGTTTAAGTACTTATTCTACTGGAGTCGCAACCATGGAAGCATGTTTAATAATAAGCTTAAGATCATTAACAATACTATTCATATAATTGCTCAGGTGATCTAGTATGTAAGCATTACGTTTCAATTGTCTACTAACATAAGCATTGAAGTTTTCTTATTTAACAATAAAATTATCAAACTCATCCAAGCATTGTATAGCAGACTTATTATGAGGAATATCACCTTCACCAAATCTACGAAGAGAGTTTACCTCTACTACCTGTGTCGGGTTATCAAGACCATGTATTTCTTCAATAGGTGGTAAATTTTTAACATCTTCAGCTTTAATACCTTTTTTCATAGATTTCTTTGCCTCTTGAATATCTTCAGGACTGAGAAATAGAATACCCCTTTTCTTCGGAGTTGGCTTCGAAGTTGGTTCAGGAAGTGCCCAATCATTTTCATTACTCAATATATTATTCAATAGCAATTCAACTTGCTCAATAGTTTTTCCCTGAAAACACAACCAGCACAACTATCCAAGTGGTCTCTGGAAGCACCGTTTAGTCCATTATAAAAGATATCAAGTATTTCATTTTTCTTGAGAGGATGATCAGGCAAAGCATTAAGTAATTGGAGAAGCCTCCCCCAAGCTTGTGGGAGACTCCCTTCTTCAATTTACACAAAATTATATATTTCCCTTAAAGCAACTTGTTTCTTATGAGCAGGGAAATATTTTGCAGAGAAGTAATAAATCATATCCTGGAGACTACGCACACAACCAGGAGCAAGAGAATTAAACCATATCTTAGTATTAGCATCACCATTTAATGAGAAAGGAAACAATGTAAGGATATATTAATAGTGAATTTTTTCCTCATGACCAAATAAGGTGGCTATATCATTCAATTTAGTAAGATGTGCCACAACTGTTTCCGATTCATAACCATGAAAAGGATCAGATTCAACCAAAGTAACTAACTCATGATCGACAGAGAATTCATAATCCTTATCAGTAACAATGATAGGTGAAGTAGCAAAAGCGGGATCATATTTCGTTCTAGCATTCAAAGATTTTTCTTTCATCTTAACTAACAATTTCTTAAGATCCTCCCTATCATTACAAGCAAAGAAGTCTGTATCAGTTTCTTCATCCATAACACAACCCTCAGGAACAATAGACAATTCATATCTAGGGGGAGAATCATAATCATAATCTTCAATAATATCATCAGTTTTAGTAATTTGATTATCTCTAACCCTAGCAAGTTGTTCATCAAGAAATTCACCTAGTGGCACAATATCATCAAGCACAGAAGTACTATCATCATAAGCATCATGCATAGCAGAAGTGGCATCATCAATAACATGCGACATATCGGAATCAATAGCAGAAGTAGGTGTCTGTAGTGACCAGACCTCAGACGGTCCAATCTCTATGCTCAGGTGTCATCCCTGGATTAGTAATGCTGACACCACACAGTACTTGAAGGATTTATAACAGAGTATCAATCACACACCTATTACATCGAGAGTCTCAAAAGAGAACTTATTACAATAAATATGGCTTAAGGCCATCTAATAACGATAACAGCGGAAGACTTGGAAGATAAGTGAGTCCATCAACTCCAACGACATCACTGAGTATAGAACCACGACCTAAAAGCACCTTAATCATCGTCTGAAAAGTCTGCAACATTAACGTTGCAGCCCGAAATGGGTCAGCACATGGAATATGCTGGCAATGTAACACATAGAGAGTAATGAAAGAATAAAGCTATACTATATGCATATTTGGCTGGTGGAAAGCTCTAGGATTACAGTTTTGCGTAAAGCCAATTTTTCCCTACTGCAAAGGAATAAATTTTATTTAACTATCAAGGTAGTTTTTAAACATTGAGAATGGTTGACAGCATTCTCAATCCCAATTAAGCATCAACATTAAACAAAACCCAATAAAATTAATTTTAGAGTAACATGATGAGATTCACATGATAATCCAGGTACTAGATACTCAAGATGTCCATAACCGGGGACATGGCTAACCATGATTAGTTTATACACTCTGCAGAGGTTTGCACACTTTTCCCCACAAGGCTCGATTGCCTCCATTTGATTTCTTGCATTGCATGGTGTTTGAGAAACGGATGACCGAGACATAGTCTTTCAGAAGCGCTAGCACCTTACGATCGGGTAGACCATTACACCTACTTTCCCCTACATCTGCTAGTCTACCACTGTAAGAGTTCACACAACCTACTCAACTATGCTAGAGCCCATAGTATCTTGTGGCTGCACACGGAAGTTTCTAGCATGAATAATCTCATGATCCCTTTGAGCCTGGGTGGCGGTCCAAAAGAAAAACAGGAAATCACTGGAATACCCAGGTGCCTCAATCCACCCAGATGTGTATTTAAGTTGCCACCTTAGATAAACCTTTTAATTTAACAATCTCACATATGTCATGGATTTCACTCACCTAATCCACGTCTACTAGCATAGCATGGCATAAAGCAAACGTAGAAGTAACTCCCGAGGGTTTGATAATAATAGGTAATAGGTACTACATCAACTACTTCCTAAACCCACAATTTAATTAGATCCTAATCATGCAATGTGTGAGGGTTGATCTAATGCAATAAAACTATGTAATTGGAAGTATGATCAAAGTGTTACTTGCCTTGTTGATGATCTGCAAAACCTAGCGATTCGAAGTAGCAAGCGGCGCACTCCGGGTACTCTATTGCAAACAAACAAGCATACAATAAGTACTCAACTAATGCACAAGTAAAACTCAAATAAGAGATCTAACCAGAACGTTCAACTTAAGAACTTCGGTTGGCAAAAAGAATCAAATCGAACGAAGCAACGAAAGACAAACGGCAAAAGAAACAGGCTTCATTTACTATTCTGGATCTAGGGCAATTTTTACAGTGGCAAAAACTTGTTTGAGTTGGTTAAACAGAAAGAGGGTTTCGAGACGAAACTCCAGGCGCTTGAATCGCCTGATTCCGATAAACGAGCGAAAAGTTATACTAAAACGAACATCGGATCAGAGATCGCGATCAAAAAAATCACGGATTTAATCCGAGAAAAAGAAAAACGACGAACGTTCATTAAAACGAACGAACGGGCGAACACTCGCTAATTAAATAAACCTAAAAACCGATCTATTTAAAAAAACGAAACTAAAAAAAATCGAACAAAACCGACGGAAAAACCGATCGGTTTTCTGAAAAAACCGGCGGAGAAGAAAAAACTACCTCTGGCGGCGGCGAGGCGGCACGGCGAGGCGGCGCGGCAGGCGGAGGGGCGGCGGCGGCGCCGTGAAGCGGGCGGTGGGCGGCGGGGCGGCAGCGGCGACGGCGGCTCTAGGGTTAGGGTTTGGGGGCGGGGCGCGGTTGGGCTGCCGGGCCTCAGGCGGCGGCTATATAAAGGCCCGGCCAGGCGGAGTCCTGGCCGGTTACGGCCCAGAGTCGGTTCGGACTTTTTTTAAATAATTACGCTCAAAAAAATAGAAATACTAAACGGACTCCAAAAATCCCGAAATAAATTTTCCCCGGCTTCTAAAATCAAGTCGCACAGGATGAACATTTATTTGTGGCCTAAATGCAAATTTTAAAAAACGCACATTTTCCCTAAATTTAAATAAAATAGCAAATAAAACCAAAATAAAATCTTATTTGATTTATTTATTAAATCCTCAATATTTCTTTATTTTTGGGAAAGTCATTTTATTCCCTCTCTCATATTTTGATAATAGAAATAATTGAAGATAAAATAAATAAAATCAAATGATCCTATTTCCAAAATTTGAGAAAACTCAAATATGAAAATAACGAAATCCCCAACTCTCTCCGAGGGTCCTTGAGTTGCGTAGAATTTCTAGGATCAACCAAAATGCAAATAAAATATGATATGCAATAATGATCTATTTGTATAACATTCCAAATTGAAAATTTGGGATGTTACAGTGTCGCAAGTTTACTCAAAACAGAAGGAGAATCAAGTGCAGAGCTAGGTGACAGTTCCTTACCTCCCCTCATAGTTGAGGCAAAAATCTTAGTTCTTTGATCTTTCAAGTTCCTCATAGTGATCAACAGATATAAATCCCAAGTAACTCAAAGAATAGAGCTATGCTCCCCGACAACGGCGGTAGAAAAAGTTCTTGATAATTGATACGTCTCCAACGTATCTATAATTTATGAAGTATTCATGCTATTATATTATCCATCTAGGATGTTTTATATGCATTTGTATGCTATTTTATATGATTTTTGGGACTAACCTATTAACCTAGAGCCCAGTGCCAGTTACTGTTTTTCGTTGTTTTTGAGTATCGCAGAAAAGGAAAACCAAACGGAGTCGAATTGACCTGAAACTTGACAGAGCTTATTTTTGGACCAGAAGAAGGCCAGGAAGTAAAATAACTGGGCCAGAAGAGTCTCGGGCTGCCAATGAGGGTGGGGGGCGCGCCCACCCCCTGGGCGCGCCCCCCTGCCTCGTGGACAGCCCAGAGACCCCCGTGCCTTGTTCCCGACTCCAACACCTCTTATATAACCTAAAACTTCTAGAAAGAAACCTAGATCAGGAGTTCCGCCGCCAGAAGCCTCCGTAGCCACCGAAAACCAATCCAGGCCCTCTCCGGCACCCTGCCGGAGGGTGCCATCATCACCGGAGGGCATGGAGGAGGATCTCAGAGGGGCCATTATCGTCATGAAGGCTAAGGACCAGAGGGAGAACCTCTCCCCATCCAGGGGGGAGGCCATGGAGGAGGAAGCACAAGGGGGAGAACCTATCCTCCTCTCTCTTGGTGGCACCGGAGTGCCATCGAGAGGGGAATCATCGCCACGGTGATCGTCTTCATCAACATCACCATCATCATCATCACCACCATCCTCATCTCTTTTACGCGGTCCACTCTCCCGCACCCTGCTGTAATCCCTACTTGAACATGGTGCTTTATGCCACATATTATGATCCAATGATGTGTTGCCATCCTATGATGTTTTGAGTAGATATCCTTTGTCTTTGGGTTGATTGATGATCTAGATTGGTATGAGTTGTATGTTTTACTTTGGTGCTGTCCTATGGTGCCCTCCGTGTCGCGCAAGCATGAGGGATTCCCGTTGTAGGGTGTTGCAATACGTTCATGATTCACTTATAGTGGGTTGGTGAGTGACTAAAACACAAACCCGAGTAAGGGGGTTGTTGGTATGGGAATAAAGAGGACTTGATGCTTTAATGCTATGGTTGGGTTTCACCTTAATGATCTCTAGTAATCGCGGATGCTTGCTAGAGTTTCAATCATAAGTGCATATGACCCAAGTAGAGAAAGTATGTTAGCTTATGCCTCTCCCTCATATGAAACTGCAATAGTGATTACCGGTCTTGTTAACAATTGCCTAGGACAATTCAGCACACCGATCCACCATTATTCCACACTCGCTATTTATAATATTTAGTAATATACTCTAACTTTATGAGAACAACACCTACTTTCATATTTTAGCTCTCCGATTTCATGCAAAGTTATCCACTTCATACCCACAACATAGTTTTATTTCTTGTTGCTAGTTGGAAGCAAACGTTCGGTGTACGTAGAGTCATATAAGTGGCAGATAGGGCTTGAGAGAATATTGATCTTACCTTTAGCTCCTCGTGGGTTTGACACTCCATATTTATCACTTCCACCTTTGGAAATTGCTACATGATTCCCTACACTTGGGGATTATCAATAACCCACAAGTATAGGGGATCGTAATAGTTTTCGAGGGTAGAGTATTCAACCCAAATTTATTGATTCGACACAAGGGGAGCCAAAGAATATTCCTGAGTATTAGTAGCTGAGTTGTCAATTCAACCACACCTAAAAGACATAATATCTGCAATAAAGTATTTAGTAGCAAAGTAGTATGGAAGTAGCGGTAATAGTGGGAAAAGTAACAGTAGCAGTTTTGTAGCAATCGTAAGAGTGGAAACGGAAAAGTAACGAAGCAAAGATCAATATGTGAAAAGCTCATAGGCAATGGATCCATGATGGATACTTATGTCGGATGGCATTCATCATGCAAAGGTTATAACATAGGGTGACACAGAACTAGCTCCAGTTCATCAATATAATGTAGGCATGTATTCCAAATATAGTCATACGTGCTTATGGAAAAGAACTTGCATGATATCTTTTGTCCTACCCTCCCGTGGCAGCGGGGTCCTATTGTAAACTAAGGGATATTAAGGCCTCCTTTTAATAGAGTACCGGACCAAAGCATTAACACTTAGTGTACACATGAACTGCTCAAACTACGGTCATCACCGGGAGTGGTCCCGACTATTGTCACTCCGGGGGTGCCAGATCATAACACGTAGTAGGTGACTATAACTTGCAATATTGGATCAAGAACACAAATATATTCATGAAAACATAATAGGTTCAGATCTGAAATCATGGCACTCGAGCCCTACTGACAAGCATTAGGCACAGCAAAGTCATAGCAACATCGATCTTAGAACATAGTGGATACTAGGGATCAAACCCTAACGAAACGAACTCAATTACATGGTAAATCTCATCCAACCCATCACGGCCCAGCAAGCCTACACTAGAATTACTCACGAACGACGGTGAGCATCATGGAATTGGTGATGGAGGATGGTTGATGATGACGATGGCGACGAATTCCCCTCTCCGAAGCCCCGAACGGACTCTAGATCTGCCCTCCCGAGGAAGAACAGGGCTTGGCGGCGGCTCCGTATTGTAAAATGCGATGAATCCTTCTTTCTGTTTTTTCTCCCCAAAAGTGAATACATGGAGTTGGAGTTGAGGTCGGTGGAGGTCCAAGGGCCCAACAAGGTCGGAGGGCCCACCCTAAGGGCTGGGTGCCCCCACACTTTAGGCTAGGGTGTGGACCCCCTGGTGCTGATTCTTTCACCAATATTTTTTATTAATTCCAAAAATAATCTCCATTGATTTTCAGGTCATTCTGAGAGCTTTTTATTCTGCACAAAAATAACACCATGGCAATTCTGCTGAAAACAATGTCAGTCCGGGTTAGTGCCATTCGAATCATGCAAGTTAGAGTCCGAAACAAGGTCAAAAGAGTTTGGAAAAGTAGATACATTGGAGATGTATAAGATACATATGTGTCGGTTCCCCTTCTGTCAGTGGGATGTGGTTTTCTCTTGATCATGCTGTGAAACAGGTATTTGGGAAAAAACCAGAATATCCATCAAGGAAGAAAAGTGTGTGTGCTTTGATAATCTTTCTAGCATTTGATAGATAAAAGGCAGAGGGTAATGATCTTTTCTAGTTGCTTTATTTAATTTTCTAAAATCAATTACCATTCTGTAGCCAGTAACAATTCTTTGAGGAATAAGTTCATTCTTATCATTAGGAACAACAGTAATACCTCCCTTCTCAGGGACACAATGAACATGACTTACCCATCTACTATCAGCTATAGGATAGATTATACCTGCTTCCAGAAGTTTCAGTATTTCAGTTCTTACCACTTCTTTCATTTTAGGATTCAAACGTCATTGGTGATCAACAAGACAACAATGGGTTTAGCATGAGGTTCCATATTAATTTTGTGCTGACAGAGAGTGGGAATAATGCCCTTTAAATCATCAAGAGTATACCCAATAGCAGCTCGGTTCTTCTTCAGAACCTTTAATAATATTTATTCTTCATGTTCTGAAAGGTTAGCACTAATAATAACAGGATATATCTTTTTCTCATCAAGAAGAGCATATTTCAAAGTGTCTGGCAATTGTTTTAATTCAAACACATGATCACCTTTAGGTGGAGGAGGACCTCCTAGAGTTTTAATAGGCAAATTGTGTTTAAGCAGATGACGCTGTTCAAAGAAAATCTTATCTATTTCATTTCTTTCATGCATATGTATATCATTCTCATGGTCTAGCAAATATTGTTCTAGTGGATCAGTAGGAGGTACAACAATAGAAGCAAGACCAATAATTTCATCCTTACCAGGTAATTCTTTCTTATGATGCTTTCTACTAAACTTAGAAAAATTAAATTCATGAGACTCATCACCAAAAATAACACCGACAGTTTTTTCCTCACAATCTATTTTAGCATTAACGGTGTTCAAGAAAGGTCTACCAAAGATAATGGGACAAAAGTCATCTTGTGGGGAACCAAGAACAAGAAAATCAGTAGGGTATTTTATTTTCCCACACAAAACTTCAACATCTCTAACAATCCCAAGTGGTGTGATGGTGTCTCTATTAGCAAGTTTAATAGTAACATCTATGTCTTTGATTTCAGCACGTGCTATGTCATTCATAATCTCTTGATATAAACGTAAATGGAATAGCACTCACCCTAGCACCTATGTCACATAAATCATGATAACATTGATCTCCTATTTTAACTGAGACAACAGGCATGCCAACAACATGCCTATGTTTATCTTTTTCATCGGGTTTGGCAATTCTAGCAGCTTCATTACAGAAGTAAATAACATGCCCATCTATATTTTCAACCAGGACATCCTTAACCATAGCAACACTAGGTTCTACCTTAATTCGTTCAGCTGGTTTAGGTGTTCTAATATAACTTTTATTGACCACAATTGAAACTTTAGCATGTTCATTAATAGGGAAAGGTGGTTTTTCAATATAAGTAGTATGAACAACTGGATCAACATTATAAATAATAGTTTCATCTTTAGCTATTACAAATTCTTTAATTTCTTCTTAATAGGTGGGTGATATTTGAACCACTTATCATTAGGGAGATCAACATGAGTAGCAAAAGATTCACAAAAGGAGGCTACTATCTCAGAGTCAAGTCCATATTTAGTGCTAAAGTTTTGAAAAGCATCGGTATTCATAAAAGATTTAACACAATCATACTTAAGCTTAATACCTCACTCTTTACCTTCGTCGACTTCCAAATCTTCATAGTTGCGTTTAATTCTTTCTAAAAGATCCCACCGGAATTCAATGGCCTTCTTCATAAAGGAACCAGTACAAGAAGTATCAAGCATGGATCGATCATCATGAGAAAGCCCGGCATAAAAATTCTGAATGATAATTTCTCTTGAGAGCTCATGATTGGGGCATGAATATAACATTGATTTAAGCCTCCCCAAAGCTAGAGCAATACGTTCTCCTTCACAAGGCCAAAGATTATATATGTAATTCCGATCACGATGAACTAGATGCATAGGATATCTTTTTTGGTGAAACTCCAATTTCAATCGATCCCAATTCCAAGATCCAATATGATCGCATAGCCTATACCATGCCAATGCTTTTCCCTTCAAATGTAAAGGGAAAACCTTCTTCTTAGCTTCATCTCCAGGTAAACCCGCAAGCTTAAATAATCCACATATTTCTTCCACATATATCAAGTGCATATCAGGATGTTCGGTTCCATCTCCTGCATAAGGATTAGCTAGTAGTTGTTCTATCATCCCTGAAGGAATTTCATAGCCAATATTTTCAGTAGGTGCAGTAGGTTGAGGGGTGTCTAATTGTGGTTCCGGTCGAGGTGAAGATACCCCGAACAAACCCCTCAAAGGATGGTTTTGCATAGTAACAAGTGACAGTAAATTTTTGCACGTAGTAATAAATTTTCCTTACTAATTTCCACTTACCAAGAGCGCTTCACTCCCCGGCAACGGTGCCAGAAAAGAGCCTTGATGACCCAAAATATAGGGATCAATCGTAGTCCTTTCGATAAGTAAGAGTGTCGAACCCAACGAGGAGCAGAAGGAAATGACAAGTGGTTTTCAGCAAGGTATTCTCTGCAAGCACTGAAATTATAAGTAACGAGTAGTTTGATAGTGAGGGAGTCCTGGATTAGGGGGTCTCCGGACAGCCGGACTATATCCTTTGGCCGGACTGTTGGACTATGAAGATACAAGATTGAAGACTTTGTCCCGTGTCCGAATGGGACTCTCCTTTGCGTGGAAGGCAAGCTAGGCAATACGGATATGTAGATCTCCTCCCTTGTAACCGACCTTGTGTAACCCTAGCCCCCCCGGTGTCTATATAAACCTGAGGGTTTAGTCCGTAGGACAACATACAATCATATCATAGGCTACCTACTAGGGTTTAGCTTCTACGATCTCGTGGTAGATCAACTCTTGTAATACTCATATCATCAAGAACAATCAAGCAGGACGTAGGGTATTACCTCCATCAAGAGGGCCCGAACCTGGGTAAACATCGTGTCCCCTGCCTCCTGTTACCATCCACCTTAGACGCAAAGTTTGGGACCCCCTACCCGAGATCTGCCGGTTTTGACACCGACATTGGTGCTTTCATTGAGAGTTCCACTGTGTCGTCATCATAAGGAGGGATGGCTCGTCTTGTTGTCAAGGACAACATCACCTCTGGGGGAACCCTGGATGTAGGCCAAACTCTCCGACTAGGTGGCTTCATCATGACCGCCCGCTCGGCCGCTGCGTCGATGATGACTTCTCGGGTCATCGAAAATAGCCTCCACATCGGCTCGAAATTCACCGAGCAGATGGATCCAATGGAGCTCTCCTCTTTGAACGAGCTCTTGGATCGCATCGCCGCTCTGGGAGTCGCTACGGACTACGATTGGATTGGGCTTAAACCCAACCAAAGGGAGATTAACTCTCCACCGATCACCCATCAGATAGCGGTGGTGGAAGAGCAATGCGGCAATTCTCCCTCTATCCCGAGGACGAACTATTTCCGGATTCTCGATCTCTCCGAGCCGGATACTCACCCACGGGAGGACATCGCCCTAACAGTGAACCTAGAATCAGGCTGCATGTCCAACCTGCGGGGCAACTCCCGGAGCCCGAACTTCCAAGATTGGAAACTCCCCCACCCCGGGGTCTCAGATCGGGTCAAGGTTTGGACTTAAATCCACCCACCCACGCAGATACAAATGATCTTTCCCACATTAGGCAAGAGCCCCAAGAGACAGTACATCACTATTGGGCCAGATTCCTACTTGTAATGAATGAGGTCAAGGGATGTCGCGAGGAAGACGAAATTTCGTTCTTTTGCAACAATTGCATGGACAAGGGAATCCTCAACTCCATAAGTCGCCGTGACATAGCACACTTCGCTGACTTGGCAGCCGTAGTACGGAAGTACCGTGCGATGGAAAGCACCTGGAAAACCCAAACAAAATTTTGGGATAATCCGGCTCTGACAAAACCCCCAGTCCGAACTAAAAGGGTGCACTCTCACAAGTCGCCCAAATCAATTACAAAGAAGCAAAAGCCCACTACAGGGTGTGGAACTGTATTGGAGGGATGGCTTAACGGGCCCTGCAAAATTCATAGTATAGCGAATACCATACCAACACACAACCTTAGAGCATGTTGGGTACTCCAGCAGGTGGCCAAGAGTGGCGAGGATCTCCTCACCCGAAACACCTCAGCGCACCATCCCGTGGACAATAATACAATATTGACAGTCTTCGAGACTTTCGCCTCAAATAATAGGCGTAAGCGAGCACTCCGCAGTCTTGCCGAAGTATGCCACGTGGCAGCAATAAATCCATGGAGCGACAGGGCTATCACCTTCAATGCTATTGAGGAACCTAAATTCCAAACAGCCCAGGCACCAGCCGCCTTGGTCCTGAGTCCAATTGTGGACGGCTTTCGGCTCACTAAAGTGCTCATGGACGGCAGCAGCGGATCAAACCTCATTTATGAGGAGACTCTTCAAAAAATGGAAATAGACAGAAACCGTATTGAGCAAAACAGCACGACCTTCCGAGGAATCATCCCTAGTCGGGAGGCACGTTGCGCTGGGAAAATCACACTAGATGTGGTATTCGGCACTCCGAAGAATTATAGGTCCGAAGAAATCACATTCCAAGTGGCCCCATTCAGTAGTGGATACCATGCCCTTCTAGGGCGGGAGGCATTCACGATCTTCCAAGCCATACCCCATTATGGGTACATGAAGCTCAAAATGCCCGGGCCCAATGGAATCATCACTCTAGCTAGTGATCCGGACATAGCACTCCGCGCCGAGAACAAAACAGTCGCACTAGCCCTCGAGGCATTATCCGAAGCCTTTGTGGCGGAGGAGTTAACCGCGCTGCGTTCCATAGTGCACAGGGACAACGTGATACTAGAGAAAAGATCCAAGTCCACCTCTTTTAAACTAGTGGATGAAATAGTCAAATTCCAAGTCCATCCAACGGACCCCACAAAAACAGCATCATCGGGGTACAGTTAAACCCCGCCGTAGACGTCGCACTATGGGAGTTCCTGCGTGAGAATTAGGACATATTCACCTGGCATCCTTCAGACATGCCAGGAATCCCACGCAGGCTGGCCGAGCATAGCCTTAACATTCTAAAAGGATTCAAGCCGGTCAAGCAGACTCTTCGGCGTTTCTCCTAACCTAAGCAACAAGCCGTGGGAGAGGAGCTAGCCAAGTTACTGGAGGCCGGATTCATTAGAGAAATAAAGCATCTGGACTGGCTAGCAAACCTGGTGATGGTACCAAAGAAGGACAAATCCTGGCGCCTATGCGTCGACTTCAAGGACCTTAATAAGTCTTGCCCAAAGGATCCCTTCCCCCTCCCTCGCATCAATCAAATTATCGACGCTACCGTAGGACACGACTCATTGTGCTTCCTCGACGCATACTCCGGTTACCACCAAATTAAGATGGCGGAGTCCAATCAAGCCGCAACGGCATTTATCACTCCATACGGCCCCTTCTGTTTTAACACAATGCCCTTCGGGCTCAAAAACGCCGGCGCAATGTATCCGCGCATGATTCAGACATGTCTAGAAAAGCATATCGGCAAAACAGTGGAGGCATACATCGACGATGTGGTTGTTAAAACCAGACACGGCGACTCCTTAATAGATGACTTGAGGCTCATGTTTGACAATCTCCGAACATACGATATTAAGCTCAATCCGGAAAAATGCATTTTCGGCAACCCGCCAGAAAGCTCCTGAGCTTTATCGTCTCCAGCAGAGGAATTGAAGCAAATCCGGCTAAGATCCGGGCTCTGTCGCAGTTGGCTATCCCAACTGACCTCAAGCAAATCCAGAAGTTAACTAGATGTGTGGCGGCCTTAAGCCGCTTTATCTCCTGATTAGCAGAAAAGGCACTCCCCCTTTATCGCCTTCTTCGGTGCACCGAACACTTCGAGTGGACGGACGCAGCCACGGCCGGATTGGAAGAAATAAAAGCCATCCTGGCTACCAACCCAATCTTGGCTGCGCCAAATGTCGGTGAACCAATGCTGTTATATATAGCGGCAACTCACCAAGTTGTAAGCGCAGTGCTCGTTGTCGAATGAGAGACGGACGGACAAAAATTCCCACTTCAAAAGCCGGTATATTCTGTATCCACTGTCCTCATTCCATGCAAATCACGGTACCCACATGATCAAAAGATAGCATACACGGTATTCATGGCATCCCAGAAATTACGACACTACTTTCAAGAGTGTTCAATTACGGTGGCCTCTGAAGTACCACTCACCGACATAATAAACAACGTTGATGCCATGGGCCGGATTGCCAAATGGGCTATCGAGCTCCTCCCGTTCGACATAACTTATAGACCACGGCGAGCCATTAAGTCGCAAGTACTGGCCGATTTCGTCGCCGAATGGACAGAAGCCGAACTCCCTAAAGAGTATGGCGCGTACTCCAATTGGATCATGCACTTCGACGACTCTAAAATGCTGGCTAGTCTGGGGGCTGGTGTCGTCCTGACGTCCCCCACCGGAGATAAAGTGCAATACGTACTCCAAATACTATACACAGACTCCAATAACGCAGCCGAATACGAGGCCCTATTACATGGTCTCCGGATGGCAGTTTCAATGGGCATTCAACGCCTGGAGGTACATGGGGACTCAAACCTCACAATATCTCAAATAAATGGAGACTTCGATGCCAAGGATCCGAAAATGGTGGCATATTGCAACGCCGTCCACAAAATGTCATTTCGGTTCGAGGGGCTTGAATTCCACCATGTGGCTCGGGAAAACAATCAGGCGACGGATATCCTCGCCCGTATCAGCACTAAAGGCGACCCTGTCCCACCCAACATCTTCCTGGAAAAACTATTTAAGCCATCCGTGGTATGGGAGGGGGACACCGGTAACAATAATCCGGACCCGGCCACAACATCAGATACCGAACACTCTGACACAATCGGAGGCTCTGCCGTCGAAATAACACCGTCAACCCACGTGATAATGGCCGTCATCGCCCCGTGGACAGAACCATTCCTGGCCTACCTAACCAGGCAGGAACTACCGGAGGACCAAAATGAGGCACGCTGCATAGTGCGGCGATGTAAAGCCTACAAGGTCCATGAGGGAGAGCTTTATAAGAAAAGCACTACCGGAGTCCTTCAAAGGTGCATCTCCGAAGAGGAAGGGTGGAAGCTTTTGGCAGAAATCCATGCTGGACTCGGCGGCCATCACGCCGCAGCCCGGGGCCTTGTAAGCAAGGCCTTCCGTACAGGTTTCTATTGGCCGACGGCTCGAGCAGATGCACAACATCTGGTCCAACATTGCGTCGGTTGCCAACTTTTTGCAAACCAAAGCCATATGCCGCCTACCGCTCTCCAAACAATCCCAATTACTTGGCCCTTTGCGGTCTGGGGGCTGGATATGGTCGGACCCCTTAAAGGGGGAACCCATAAGAAAAAAAATACTTACTATTCATGGTGGATAAATTCACTAAATGGATAGAAGCCAAACCTGTCAAAACGGCTGAATCCGGACCGGTGATAGACTTCATATCCGGGGTTGTACACCGTTATGGCATCCCCCACAGTATCATCACTGACAATGGCACGAACTTTACAACCGACGAGGTGAAACTTTGGTGCAGCAATATGGGCATCAAGCTCGATTATGCTTCTGTCTATCACCCACAAACTAACGGTCAATTCGAGCGAGCAAATGGTCTTATCATCAGCGGCATTAAACCCAAATTAGTGCGGTCCTTAAAGGAATCAAACACGCACTGGGTAGAGGAGCTCGACTCCGTACTATGGGGGCTGCGAACCACGCCGAATCGCACTACCGGATACACACCGTTTTTTATGGTGTATGGCGCAGAGGCAGTTCTACCTTGCGACATAATTCATGACTCACCTCGAGTGCGCATGTACGAAAAAAAAGAGGCCGAGCTCGATCAGCAGGACAGTTTGGATGCCCTGGGGGAGGAGTGCGACATGGCAAAAGCCCGTTCCGCATTCTATCAGCAACAGGCTCGAAGGTCTCAAAGCAGAGAAGTACGGGCCAAAACCTATAACGTTGGCGAACTAGTTCTACGCCTGCCGGAGAAGAAAAAAACAAGCTCAAGCCCAAATGGGAAGGTCCCTTCATTATTGACCAGGTTCTGACCGGTGGAGCGTACCGTCTGCGGGATGCATCGGACAATCGACTCAAGCCAAACCCATGGAACGCGGCCGGACTCCGAAGATTCTACGCCTAGTGCCGGACTCTATGTTCGTCTCCTTACCTCCGTTAATATTTTGCATATATGTCTTTTCTCTCTTTTTATTCTCCTCAAGGCCCTAAAAGGCTAAACTTGTGTCTTGGTTACACAATCTTGACGCACTAATCGTGCTCATTATACCTGGGGGCTTCTTATACAGAAGCTTAATCTAAATATTTTTCTGGGCTTTATGTCCCACACATGTGTTATTCTTCCACATGTACCTTTTTTGCCATTATATGCATCGATATGACTTAAGTTTTGGCCAAGTTGGGTTGCCTGGCTCTTGTATTTATGCCCTACGTTCCCGTTAATTCGGCTAGGGCATAAGGGGAGCACCTCTGCGATTGTTACTGCCGGGTCAGCCGGATGTGTACCTCAGACTGGGTGAAGCCGAAAGCTAGCGTTCTTAAGGGAATATTCGGTCGGTGAACAAAAGATGACTTTTATTTAATTTGACACATGCCCCAGATGTTTATAGCCTGCGTCTCTTTTCGCAGTTCGGACATGCACATTAGGGCATGCGTACCCAGGGAAAGGAACCCTTAACGGAACTATTCTCCCTGGAAGATGTTTCTTACTATCCATGTAATATAACATAGCTAGTTGGGTACTTGTCTGTTCAAGCACTTATGACCCCTACGCCTGGTTTCCATGCATACCCCGGTTTTTACATAACCGAGCGGGTATTCGGATACACTCCGGACTATCGGGTCCAGAGGTCGAAGCGAAAAGGTCCGCCATGACAAATGATTTACAATCCGGCTAGGGACATTATATATGTCACTTGAAGTACACAGTCACTAAGACTGATTAAATTCTTCTTCTATACCATCCAACAGGCTGTCTAGCCTACAATCCTGTTGGGAATACTTTGCGGCTAATTCTACTTGGTCATACACCAAACTGACGGGGATCTCTTTCCCATCGGGCCCCACAGGTCTGACCTCAGCCATGTGGTTTGGGTCAGCTTTGGTATATCGCGTCTTCACCATAGCCCAGGCTTCCCTTGCACCTTGTTGGCAGGCTGATATCTTCCATAATCGGAAGCGCCGCCACGCTCCCTTGAGCTTCTCTATAAGCTCCCCCACGCCTCCTGGCGGGGACGCGGATGGCCACAAGGCTTGGGCAATACCCTGCATCACCTGCCGAACTTGCTCGTGCAGTTGTGAGAGCTATGGTAGAAGATCACCCGAAGACCCGGGCATCTCCTCCGCGGGACGACCCGTCATCATACCTGTAGACATAACTCTGTTAGCCGGCTTCTTCGCCAAACTCTTTTAAAAGTCCGTTCAAGCACTTACTAAAAATGCCGCGTCGAAGCCGCTTATTCTCCTTCACGGAGTCCGCAAGATGGGCTCGGACGTCTTTCAGTTCCACGTCCAGCCAGATATTGGCATCCTGGAGATTATTTTTCTCCTGCCTGACCCGTCTAAGCACGCGCTCGCCAGCATTTAGCTGTCGATTAGCACGTTGCGCATCCTTCGGCACAGCCTCTGGATTCACTCCGTGGTCATCTGCAACATCTACTGTTATATTTGCATGCATGCCGCATACTATCTGGTACCTGTAATTATTTGCAATAAAAGCAGGTGTTACCAGAGGGGGCCTTCTCGGACTCCTTCAACGCGGGCACCGCGGCCTGTAGCCGGGCTTTGCACTCTTCCAGCTCTTGAGACAATTGGGTATTCTTCTCTGTAAGACCTGCACAAATAATGATCCTTAAAGCAGTTGTGTCAACTGTTTCAAGTCTCAGGGGCTACTGATATATATAATCGTCAGATTTTCCTACCCGTATATCCTTTACATACTGGTTCATGGCTTTGGCAAGACCATTTTGAGCAGCACGAATGTATGCGTCTCCTGAGTTGAAGGCATCGAACGCCTCTTGGGAGAAACAAGCGTCACGGAGTACGGCCCGGTGACGCCTGTGATTCATGGCGCTCTCCACTTTGGAATTTGTAGCGGATAGTCTGTCTGCATCCTCTGTAGGAAGAGCATCCGACGTCCGTCCCGTGTTAGCTTCCGCCTCTATGTCCGGCCCTGGAGCCCGACTGGTGGAGGCGTGATCGGCAGCCTCTCCGGATATAGTCCGGCGAGCATTTTTTTCTACTAGGAAACATGGACGTCATTATATTTTAAGAAAGACGACAACCATGGAGCAAGGTTTTGTGTCATACCTCTGTGACGGCATCTCCATTCTGACCGCCTTCCTTTTTGGCCTACCCGGCTTAGGTGCCCCTTGTTGGCGAGTTGTGGCGGGTTCCGCTTGGCGTCCCGAAGGCCTTCCCTGTAAAACACCATATGTGTACGGTAGGTGAAGTGCATAAAAGGGGATCCTTCTCGGAAGTTGGGACTCCGGTTTTTCTTACATGCGATGCAGGGAGTAGCCCAGGATAGTCGGCCATGATGGCCACCATGGCGTCATCGCAGCTCAATTGATAGAATGTCCTGTCTATCAGCTCCACAAATATGTCCGGATCCTCTTCGAGTCCAGGATCGAGGGCCCGGTCAGGGTCCTCTGGTTGTGGAGGTGGGCTGTTGACCTCCCTTACAGCTTTTCGCAGTTCCTGCCATGAAACGGCAAGGTGAGTATTTACGACGAAGAATGCGGGAAGGTTGGGAGTAAAGAGTGACAGCTCACCCAGCTTGGAGGGTTGTACATGGAGAATCCATCCCGTGGCTTAATACGGATGAACTCCTCTTCCTCTCCCTTGAACAACTCGGACAGAATTTTTGCTAGAGCAGCAGCGGAGTCCGGTCCCTTACGCCCGCAGCGGGTGGCATCATCTTCCCCGTTAAAGCACCACAGGGGGTGCCCTCGATATTGAAGCGGCTGCACCCCCCGCATTATGCATATTGACATAACCTCGATTATTGTCAATCCTGATTGAGCCACCACTTTAATCCGGTCCATTAGGTAAAGGACTTCTCCGTTGTCTTCCTCCCAGGGGCTCCGTGGGCGCCAACTTTGGCGTTTCTTCAGAGGAGCATTGTTGAACTCGGGAAGACCCCTCCGAACAGGGTCTGGAAGGGGGACGTCCTCCATGTAAAACCACTACGAAGGCCAGTATTCAGACGTCTTCTTCGGGGTACCGGACAGGTATCTGGTCCCGATGATGCGCCATATTTAGGCTCCTCCCACTTGATAAAGTGACCCCTCCTGTGTACGGGGCACAAGGCAGAATAGCCTCTTCCACAACTCGAAATGAGCCTCGTAGCCCAAAAACAGCTCACAAAGGGCAACATAACCAGCGATGTGTAATATGGAAGCGGGGGTGAAATTATGCAACTGGAGGCCGTAAAACTCCAGGAGCCCGCGGAGGAACGCGTGGATTGGAAATCCAAGTCCCCTTCGTAAGTAAGGGACAAGGCATACCTGCTCCCCCTTGGAGGGATTGGGGAAGCTCTCCACTTGCTCCCCGCCATTATAGGTGGCGAGCCCGGCTAGAACGGGGACCATATACGCTCGAGGGAGAAATCCCTGGGTCTGCAACTCTACTAATTGGCTGTGCGGGACGGAACACTTCTCCCAATCACCAGGCTTAGGGGTACGGGAGCGTGTTGTGATGTTGGAATGGATTTTTCCGAGCGTGTTCCGATGGAAACTCGCCGTGGGAGGATGGTGTGGTTTGGATCTAAAGAATCCCCGTCCCTCTAATAGACAATTAATTTACATGGCTAGGGTGGCAAATGTAAAAATGCCCTGGCTCCTCGCATTCGCTCAACACGTGGAAGATAGCCCTTATTGGACGCAGAAGACAAGAAGTGCAACATTTATGGAGAGCCGGACACTACTTAGCAGATATTCAGAATTTGGAGAAGAACCCGCCTTGCAATGCCGAAAACAATCTGTGCGCCGGACTCATCGTCATTGAAGCCTGGTTCGGGGGCTACCGAGGTAGTCCTGGATTAGGGGGTCTCTGGACAACCGGACTATATCCTTTGGCCGGACTGTTGGACTATGATGATACAAGATTGAAGACTTCGTCCCGTGTCCGGATGGGACTCTCCTTGGCGTGGAAGGCAAGCTAGGCAATACGGATATGTAGATCTCCTCCCTTGTAACCAACCTTGTGTAACCCTAGCCCCCTCCGGTGTCTATATAAACCGGAGGGTTTAGTCCGTTGCACAACATACAATCATACCATAGGCTAACTTCTAGGGTTTAGCCTCTACGATCTCGTGGTAGATCAACTCTTGTAATACTCATATAATCAAGAAGAATCAAGCAGGACGTAGGGTATTACCTCCATCAAGAGGGCCCGAACCTGGGTAATAATCGCGTCCCCTGCCTCCTGTTACCATCCACCTTAGACGCACAGTTCGGGGCCCCCTACCTGAGATCCGCCGGTTTTGACACCGACAGATAGCAAGATAATTTTTCATGAGCAAGTAACGATAGTAGTAACAAAGGTGAAGCAAGGTAGCCCAATCCTTTTGAGGTAAAGGACAGGACAAAACGGTCTCTTATGATAAGCAAAGTGTTTTTGAGGGTACACGGGAATTTCATCTTGTCACTTTCACCATGTTAGTTTGATTTGTGTTCGCTACTTTGATAATTTGATATGTGGGTGACCGGTGCTTAGGTGTTGTTCTTACTTGAACAAAGCTCCTACTTATGATTAACCCCCTCGCGAGCATCCGCAACTACGAGAAAAGTATTAAGAATAAATTCTAACCAAAGCATTAAACTTTTGGATCCAAATCAGTCCCTTACGGAATAGCACATAAACTAGGGCTTAAGATTCTGTCACTCCCGCAACCCATCATCTAATAACTACTCCCCAATGCATTCCCTTCGGCCCAAACATGGTTAAGTGTCATGTAGTCGACATTCACATGACACCACTAAGGGAATAACAACATACATACCATCAAAATATCAAACACATATCAAGTTCACATGATTACTTGCAACAAGATTTCTCCTGTGACCTTAGGAACAAAAGTAACTACTCACAAATTATAATCATGCTCAAGATTAGAAGGGTATTAAATAGCATATAGGATCTGAACATATAATCTTCCACCAAATAAACCATATAGTAATGAACTACAAGATGTACCACTAGTCACCCACAAGTACCAATCTATAGTTCCAGTACAAAGATTGAACACAAGAGATGAACTACTGTTTGAGAGGAGATGGTGTTGTTGAAGATGTTGATGGAGATTGCCCTCTCCAAGATGGGAGAGTTGTTGGTGATGATGATGACGATGATTTCCCCCTCCGGGAGGGAAGTTCCCCCGCTGGAATCGCTCCGCTGGAGGGCAAAAGTGCTCCTGCCCAAGTTCTGCCTTGAGACGGTGGCGCTTCATCCCGTAAGTCGTCTCCTTATTTTTTTCTAGGTCAAAATGACTTATATACCAGAGGAGGGGCACCAGAGGTGGGCCAAGGAGGGAACAACCCACCAGGGCGTGCCTGGGCTCCCTGGCGCGCCCAGGTGGGTTGTGCCCACTTGGTGGGCCCCTCTGGTACTCGTTGACACCAATATTTCTTATATATTCCATAAAAAATCTCCATAAAGTTTCAGCTCATTTGGAGTTGTGTAGAATAGGTAGCCTCACGTCCAGATTTCCAGCTGCCGAAATTCTCCCTCTTTGTGTGTACCTTGCATATTATGAGAGAAAAGGCATTAGAATTACTCCAAAAAACATTATTATGGATAAAAATAATATAAATAACAGTAGGTAAACATGATGCAAAATGGACGTATCAGTAGACGCATATTACGAGTTATGATCCGCATACCCCAAGGTGACAATAATTGGGATTCTTTTCAGTGATTATCGTAGTTTGAGGAGTTCATGTATTCACTAAGTGCTAATGCTTTGTTCCGGTTCTCTATGAAAAGGAGGCCTTAATATCCCTTAGTTTCCATTAGGACCCCGCTGCCACGGGAGGGTAGGACAAAAGATGTCATGCAAGTTCTTTTCCATAAGCATGTATGACTATATACGAAATACATGCCTACATTATATTGATGAATTGGAGCTAGTTCTGTGTCACCCTAGGTTATAACTATTGCATGATGAATGCCATCCGACACAATTATCCATCACTAATCCATTGCCTATGAGCTTTTCACATATTGATCTTTGCTAAGTTACTTTGCCGTTGCCACTGTTACAATTGCTACAAAACTGCTACTGTTACTTCTGTTACCGTTACCGTTACTTCCATACTACTTTGCTACTAAATACTTTACTACATATATTAAGTCTTTCAGGAGTGGTTGAATTGACAACTCAGCTGCCAATACTTGAGAATATTCTTTGGCTCCCATTGTGTCGAATCAATAAATTCAGGTTGAATACTCTACCCTTGAAAACTGTTGCGATCCCCTATACTTGTGGGTTATCAAGACCTTTTTCTGGTTCCGTTGTCGGGGAGCATAGCTCTATTCTCTCAATCACTTGGGATTTATATCTGTTGATCACTATGAGGCATTTGAAAGATACTAGAACCAAGTTTTTTCCTCTACTACGAGGGGAGGTAAGGAACTGCCATCTAGCTCTGCACTTGATTCACCTTCTGTTTTGAGTAAACTTGCGACACCTACACCTGCTATTGACTCTGATATATCGCATGTTATGGATGATGCTGCTTCTCCACTACATGATTCTTATGATAATACCACTACTTTGTTTGACAATACTGCGCCACTGGGTGAATTTCTTGATGAACAAATTTCTAGAGTTAGTGATATTGAGAATGTTGAAAGTGATGATATTTCTGAAACTGATGAAATTATTGAAACTGAAAAGTTTGAAACACCTGACAAGACTAGCTCTCCTAGATATGAACTTCCTGTTATACCTGAGGGTTATGTTATGGATGGAGAGGTAGCTAGGGACTTTCTTGCTTGTAAAGATAGGGATGATCTTAAGAAATTATTATGCAAGTTTAAAGTAAAATCTTTGAATGATGGAATGCAATACGATCCTAAATTTTGTTGGGGAACGTAGTATTTCAAAGATTTTACCTATGATCACGCAAGATCTATCTAGGAGATGCAGAGCAACAAGCGGGGAGAGTGTGTCCATGTACCCTCGTAGACCGAAAGCGGAAGCGTTTAGTAACACAGTTGATGTAGTCGAACATCTCCGCGATCCAACCGATCCAAGCACCGAACGTACGGCACCTCCGCGTTCAGCACACATTTAGCTCAATGATGCCCCTTGATCTCTTGATCCAGTTGAGGACAAGGGAGAGTTCCGTCAGCACGACGGCGTGGTGACGGTGATGATGAAGTTACCACGTAGGGGTTTGCCTAAGCACTACGACGATATGACCGAGGTGTGTAACTGTGGAGGGGGGCACCGCACACGGTTAAGAGAAACTTGTCTGTTCTAGGGAGCCCCCTGTCCCCGTATATAAAGGAGGGGAGGGGGAGGCCGGCCGGCCCCTGTGGGGCGTGTCAGGAGAGGGTAGTCCTACTAGGACTCCAAGTCCTAGTAGGATTCCACCTGGAGGAAGGAGGAAGAAGCAAGGGAGAGGGGGGAGGGAAGGAAAGGGGGGCATCGCCCCCTTCCCCTAGTCCAATTCGGACCCAAGGGGGGGGGGGTGGCCTGCCCCTTGTGGCCCTTCTCTCTCCCCACTAAGGCCCATGAAGGCCCATTAGTTCCCCCGGGGGTTCCGATAACCCTCCGGCACTCTGATAATTATCAGGTACCTTTCTAACTCAGCCGGTGTACAAATAACATCATCCAACATATCAATATTTATGTCTCGACCATTTCGAGACTCCTCTTCATGTCTGTGATCTCATCCAGGACTCTGAACAAACTTCGGTCATCAAATCACATATCTCATAATACAAATCATCATCGAACGTTAAGCGTGCGGACCCTACGGGTTCGAGAACTATGTAGACATGACCGAGACACATCTCTGGTCAATAACCTGGATGCTCATATTGGCTCCTACATACTCTACAAAGATCTTTATCGGTCAAACCGCATAACAACATATGCTGTTCCCTTTGTCATCGGTATGTTACTTGCCCGAGATTCGATCGTCAGTATCATCATACCTAGTTCAATCTCATTACCGGCAAGTTTCTTTACTTGTTCCGTAATGCACCATCCCGTGACTAACTCATTAAACACATTGCTTGCAAGGCTCATAGTGATGTGCATTACCGAGAGGGCCCAGAGATACCTCTCCGATACACGGAGTGACAAATCCTAATCTCGATCAACAAACACCATCGGAGACACCTGTAGAGCATCTTTATAATCACCCAGTTACGTCGTGGTGTTTGATAGCACACAAGGTGTTCCTTCGATATTCGGGAGTTGCATAATCTCATAGTCAGAGGAACATGTATAAGCCATGATGAAAGCAATAGCAATAAAACTAAACGATCATTATGCTAAGCTAACGGATGGGTCTTATCCATCACATCATTCTCTAATGATGTGACCCCATTTATCAAATGACAACACATGTCTATGGTCAGGAAACTTAACCATCTTTGATTAACATGCTAGTCTAGTAGAGGCATACTAGGGACACTCTGTGTTGTCTATGAATTCACACATGTACTAATTTTTCGGTTAATACAATTCTAGCATGAATAATAAAAATTTATCATGATATAAGGAAATATAAATAACAACTTTATTATTGCCTCTAGGGCATATTTCCTTGAAGTTTGCTACTTCACCTATCTTTGTTACTGATAAAGATTATGAATTCTCTGTCGATCCTGAGTTAATTACTTTGGTTGAATATGATCCTTTTCATGGTTATGAATCTGAAATTGTTGTGGCACATCATACTAAATTGAATGATATAGCCACCCTATTTGGTCAGAAAAAAATCGCTATTAGTATATTCTTAAGTTGTTTCCTTTCTCATTAAAGTGTGATGCTAAGACATGGTTTAATTCCCCTCGTGGTTGTGTACGTAGTCCCCAGGATATGGTTTACTACTTCTGTGAGAAATATTTTCCTACTCATAAGAAAAAAAACTACTTTACAGGAAATATTTAACTTCATGCAAATTGAAGAAGAGAGTCTCCCACAAGCTTGGGGGAGGCTTCTCCAATTACTTAATGCTTCACATGATCATCCTCTCAATAAAAATGAAATACTTGATATCTTTTATAATGGATTAACCGATGCTTCTAGGGACCACCTAGATAGTTGTGTTTTCAGGGAACGAACTGTTGAACAAGCTGAAGTGCTCTTGAATAATATATTGAGTAATGATAATGATTGGAATCTTCCCGAACCACCTCCTAAGCCAACTCCAAAGAAAAGAATTATTCTATTTTTCAGTCCTAAAGATATGCAAGAGGCAAAGAAATCAATGAAATAAAAAGGTATTAAAGCTGGAGATGTTAAGAATTTACCGCCTATTGAATCAATACATGGTCTTAATAACCCGACACAGGTAGTAGAGGTAAATTCTCTCTATATTTTGATGAAGGTGATATTCCTCATAATAAGTCTGCTAGCCAATGCTTGGTTGAGTTTGATAATTTTATTGTTAGGCAAGAAAATTTCAATGCTTATGTTAGTAGACAATTGAAACGTAATGCTTATATGCTTGATTGCTTGGGTGACTACATGTATAGAACTGTCAATGATCTCTAGATTATTAGTAAACATGCTTCCATGTTAAAAACTCAAGTAGAACAATTTCTCAAAGCGTAGAATGATTTGCTCAATGAAATGAATAGTAAGAACAATGATCATGATGTTAGAGTTATGACTAGAGGTGGTAAAATGACTCAGGAACCTTTGTACCCTGAAGGCCTTCCTAAGAGAGTTGAGTAAGATTCTCACAGAATTAATGCTGACGCATCTAGTCCTGGGCGGGAAGGAGACACACCTGCATGACATTCTTTGGGCCGTCCATGAAGGAAAAAATCGTGGTAGAAGTGAGGGCGAGGATAATTTCGGGGAGTTCCCGGTTACGGTGGGTGGTCGGGGCCTAGTGATGCATAGAGGGATTGCATGTTTCTCTCGTACACGTATGCGCGTGTGTGCGAGGCATTGGGCTCTAACTGAACCCGAGCGAGGCGTTCGCTTATTGAAGCTGAGCGATTGCACTAGCTACGCTACTCAACCCGAGCGATCGATCGATCCCTGGCCGTTAACTGAACTCGATCAAGGAATTCCTCCGCTACTGCTGCTAACTGAAGCCAATCGAACCTGCTGCCTCTTGTTGAACAGTGAACATGGGGGTTGGTTGAATGGGTCAAGACATACGTGGTTGGGGTTGGATGAACTGTTCCCGCTGGGGGTGGATGAATAGGACCCCGTGGTAGTAGTAGTAAGTTGTTGCTGCTGGATGAACAGGACCCCGGAGGAGGCCGCCAGAGCCGAGTAGATGGTTGGGGTGGATGAACATGACTAGTAACCCACAAGTATAGGGGATCGCAACAGTTTTCGAGGGTAGAGTATTCAACCCAAATTTATTGATTCGACACAAGGGGAGCCAAAGAATATTCTCGAGTATTAGCAGCTGATTGCTCTCTGACTATAGCGCCAGAAAAACTCCTGTCTGCTAGGACAACGTCGGTATTTCCCCAAAGAGGAAGGGATGATGCAGCACATCGATGGTAGGTATTTCCCTCAGTGAAGAAACCAAGGTTATCGAATCAGTAGGAGAACCAAGCAACACAATGTAAACAACACCTGCACACAAATAACAACACCTCGCAACCTGACGTGTTAAAGGGGTTGTCAATCCCTTTCGGGTAACGATGCCAGCAAACGGAGCCAAGTGAAGCAAAGTATTTTTGTATTTTTGGTTTAATAGATCTTAATAAAAATGCAAAGGAAAAGTAGATCGCAAGCAAATATATGAGGAAGAAGACCCGAGGGCCATAGGTTTGACTAGTGGCTTCTCTCAGGAAAGATAGCAAACGGTGGGTAAACAAATTACTGTTGGGCAATTTATAGAACCTCAAATAATTATGATGATATCCAGGCAATGATCATTACATAGGCATCACGTCCAAGATTAGTAGACCGACTCCTGCCTGCATCTACTACTATTACTCCACACATCGATCGCTATGCAACATGCATCTAGTGTTTAAGTTCATGGAAAAATGGAGTAATGCAATAAGAACGATGATATGATGTAGACAAGATCCGTTTATCTATTGCGTAGATATAGATCCCATTTTTTATCCTTAGTAGCAACGATACATACGTGTCAATTCCC
This sequence comes from Triticum aestivum, assembly GCF_018294505.1. Lineage (NCBI taxonomy): Eukaryota > Viridiplantae > Streptophyta > Magnoliopsida > Poales > Poaceae > Triticum > Triticum aestivum. The sequence goes on along the minus strand of NC_057797.1, from coordinate 60,360,653 downwards.
TTTCTGTCACTGGGATCAAGCACCGTAAGATCGAACCCACTACCGGGCACCTCTTCCCATTGCAAGATAAATAGATCAAGTTGGCCAAACAAAACCCAAATATCGGAGAAGATTACATGAGGCTATAAGATATCATGCATATAAGAGATCAAAGAAACTCAAATAACTTTCATGGATATAAAAAGATATGACTGATCATAAACTCAAAGTTCATCAGATCCCAACAAACACACCGCAAATAGAGTTACATCATATGGATCTCCAAGAGACCATTGTATTGAGAATCAAGAGAGAGAGAGAGAGGTGAAGCCATCTAGCTACTAACTACGGACGCGAAGGTCTACAAAGAACACCTCACACATCATCGGAGAGGCACCAATGGAGGTGGTGAACCCCATTCGAGATGGTGTCTAGATTGGATCTCGTGGTTCAAGACTCTGTGGTGGCTGGATGAACATTTCGTTGACTCCCCTAGTGTTCTAGGATTTTGGGGTATTTATAGAGCAAAGAGGAGGTCCGGGGGGCACCCGAGGTGGGCACAACCCACCAGGGCACGCCTGGGCCTCCTGGTGCGCCCTGGTGGGTTGTCCCCTCCTCGGGACTCCCACCAGGTGCAACCAGGGCCCAACATGTTCCTTCTGGTCCATAAAAAATCTCTGTAAAGTATCGTGGCATTTGGACTCCGTCTGATATTGATTTTCCGTGTTGTAAAAAACACGGAAAAAACAGGAACTGGCATTTGGCATTATGTCAATAGGTTAGTAGCCAAAAATGATATAAAATGACTATAAAATGATTATAAACATCCAATATTGATAATATAACAGCATGGAACAATCAAAAATTATAGATATGTTGGAGACGTATCAGCATCCCCAAGATTAACTCCTACTCGCCCTCGAGTAGGTAAGTGGTAAAAACAGAATTTTTGATGTGGAGTGCTATTTAACATGTCATATCATATTCTTTTCTGTATAGCATGGACATTTGGACTTTTTATGTGATTCAAAGCAATAGTCTAGTGTTGACACAATAATCTAGATACTCAAGCATATCAACAAGCAACCATGTCTTTCAAAATATCAATGCTAAAATAAGTTATCCCTACAAAATCATATAGTCTTATCATGCTCTATCTTCTTAACACAAAGTATTTATCATGCACAACCCCGATGACAAGGCGAGCAATTGGTTCATACTTTTTACTGCGCTTTAGCTTTTTCAACTCTTACGCAATACATGAGCGCAAGCCATGGATATAGAACTATGGGTGGAATAGAGTATGATGATAGGGGTAAATATAGAGAAGACAAAAAAGTAAGAAAGTGTCGCATCGATGCGGCAACCCAACGGGCTATGGAGATGCCCATCAATCAATATCAACATGAGGAGTAGGGATTGTCATGCAACGAATGCAGTAAGAGCTATAAGTGTATGAAATCTCAATATGAAAATTAAGTGGGTGTGCATTGATACCTCTTGAGCGCTGTGTTGGTTTTCCCTTGAAGAGGAAAGGGTGATGCAGCAAAGTAGCATAAGTATTTCCCTCAGTTTTTGGGAACCAAGGTATCAATCCAGTAGGAGACTACACGCAAGTCCCTCATACCTACACAAACAAATTAAAACCTCGCAACCAACGCGATAAACGGGTTGTCAATCCCTTCATGGTCACTTACGAGAGTGAGATCTGATAGAGATAATAATAATAAGATAAATAATTTTTGGTATTTTTATGATATAGATTGAAAGTAAATATTGCGAAATAAAATAGATTGGAAACTTATATGATAAAAGATAGACCCGAGGGCCATAGGTTTCACTAGTGGCTTCTCTCAAGATAGCATAAGTATTACGGTGGGTGAACAAATTACTGTCGAGCAATTGATAGAAAAGTGCATAATAATGAGAATATCTAGGCTTGATCATGTATATAGGCACCACGTCCATGACAAGTAGACCGAAACGATTCTGCATCTACTACTATTACTCCACACATTGACCGCTATCCGGCATGCATCTAGAGTATTAAGTTCATAAGAACAGAGTAACGCATTAGACAAGATGACATGACGTAAAGGGATAAACTCAACCAATATGATATAAAGCCCATCTTTTTATCCTCGATGGCAATAATACAATACGTGCCTTGCTGTCCCTGCCGCCACTGGGAAAGGACACCGCAAGATTGAACCCAAAGCTAAGCACTTCTCCCATTGCAAGAAAGATCAATCTAGTAGGCCAAACCAAACTGATAATTCGAAGAGACTTGCAAAGATAACCAATCATACATAAAAGATTTCAGAGAAGAATCAAATATTGTTCATAGATAAACTTGATCGTAAACCCACAATTCATCGGATCTCGGCAAACACAGCGCAAAAAGATCTCCAAGAAGATCAAGGAGAACATTGTATTGAGATCCAAAGAGAGAGAAGAAGCCATCTAGCTAATAACTATGGACCCAAAGGTCTGAAGTAAACTACTCACACATCATCGGAGGGGCCATGGAGTTGATGTAGAGGCCCTCTGTGATCGATTCCCCCTCCGGTGGAGCTCCAGAAAAGGCCCCATCATGGGATCTCTTGGGTATAGAAGGTTGCGGTGGTGGAAATAGGGTTTCGTGGTGCTCCTGGATGTTTTCGGGGTATATGAATATATATAGGAGGAAGAAGTAGGTCGGTGGAGCCACGAGGGTGGAGGGCGCGCCCAGGGGGGTAGGCGCGCCCCCTGCCTCGTGGCCTCCTCATTGGTTGCTTGACATCCACTCCAAGTCCCCTGGATCACGTTTGTTCCAAAAATAACTCTCCCGAAGGTTTTATTCTGTTTGGATTCCGTTTGATATTCCTTTTCCGCGAAACACCGAAATAGGCAAAAAAACAGCAATTTGCACTGGGCCTTGGGTTAGTCCCAAAAATAATATAAAAGTGTATAAATAAGCCCATTAACATCCAAAACAGATAATATAATAGCATGGAACAATCAAAAATTATAGATACGTTGGAGACGTATCAAGCATCCCGAAGCTTAATTCCTGCTCGTCCTCGAGTAGGTAAATGGTAAAAACAAATTTTTTGATGTGGAATGCTACCTAGCATAATTCTCAATGTAATTTTCTTTATTGTGGCATGAATGTTCAGATCTGAGAGATTCAAGACAAAAGTTTAATATTGACATAAAAATAATAATACTTCAAGCATACTAACTAAGCAATCATGTCTTCTCAAAATAACATGGCAAAAGAAAGTTCATCCCTAGAAAAGCATATAGTTTGGTCATGCTCCATTTTCGTCACACAAGAATGCTCTCATCTTGCACAACCCCGATGACAAGCCAAGCAATTGTTTCATACTTTAGTAATCTCAAACTTTTTTCAACTTTCACGCAATACATGAGCGTGAGCCATGGATATAGAACTATGGGTGGAATAGAATAATGATAGGGGGTTATGTGGAGAAGACAAAAAAGAGAAAGTCTCACATCGATGAGGCTAATCAACGGGCTAGGGAGATGCCCATCAATTGATGTCAATGCAAGGAGTAGGGATTGCCATGCAACAAATGCACTAGAGCTATAAATGTATGAAAGCTCAACAAAAGAAACTAAGTGGGTGTGCATCCAACTTGCTTTCTCACGAAGACCTAGGGCATTTGAGGAAGCCCATTGTTGGAATATACAAGCCAAGTTCTATAATGAAAAATTCCCACTAGTATATGAAAGTGACAAAACAAGAGACTCTCTATCATGAAGATCATGGTGCTACTTTGAAGCACAAGTGTGGAAAAAAGGATAGTAGCATTGCCCATTTTTATTTCATTTAAGTTTTGAGGGAGTCCTGGATTAGGGGGTCTCCGGACAGCCGGACTATATCCTTTGGCCAGACTGTTGGACTATGAAGATAGAAGTTTGAAGACTTCGTCCCGTGTCAGGATGGGACTCTACTTGGCGTGGAAGGCAAGCTAGGCAATACGGATATGTATATCTCCTCCTTTGTAACCGACCTTGTGTAATCCTAGCCTCCTCCTGTGTCTATATAAACTGGAGGGTTTTAGTCCGTAGGACAACAGACAATCATATCATTGGCTTGCTTCTAGGGTTTAGCCTCTTTGATCTTGTGGTAGATCAACTCTTGTAATACTCATATCATCAAGAACAATCAAGCAGGACGTAGGGTATTACCTCCATCAAGAGGGCCGAACCTGGGTAAACATCGTGTCCCCTGCCTCCTGTTACCATCCGCCTTAGACGCACAGTTCGGGACCCCCTACCCGAGATCCGCCGGGTTTGACACCGACATTGGTGCTTTCATTGAGAGTTCCACTGTGTCGTCACCGTAAGGCTTGATGGCTGCTTCGATCATCGCTAGCGATGTGGTCCAGGGTGAGGCTTTCCTCCCCGGACAGATCTTCATATTCGGCGGCTTCGCACTGCGGGCCAATTCGCTTGGCCATCTGGAGCAGATCAAGAGCTACGCCCCTGGCCATCAGGTCAGATTTGGAAACTTGAAGTACACGGCCGACATCCGCGGAGACTTGATCTTCGATGGATTCGAGCCCATGATGGACGCTCCGCACAGTTGCAACAAGCACGAAATAACTCTGCCGTCAGACGGTTTTCGGGAGATTGCATGCGCAACTACCCCTGCAGTTAGCCCGGAGCAAATTGCGCCATCCGAGAGCGGAGGGATAGACCCCGCCATGGAGGCCGCACTCTCAGAGGCGATGGAGCCAAATACTGACTTCACCCCTTACGACAACCGTGTCACCGAACCACTGGATTCATCTCCGGCCATGGACCCCGAGCCGCTCACATCCATGCCCGTCGAATCCGACTGGGCGCCAATTATGGAGTTCACCTCCGCGTATATCTTTCAGCACTCACCTTTCGGAGATGTGCTAAATTCATTAAGGTCTCTCTCCCTGTCAGGAGAACCTTGGCCGAACTATGTCTGGCTAGAATGGGATGCAGACGACAAAGAAATTCGCTGTCCACCCACCACCCACTTAGTTGCCACTATCGACGACTTAACCGACATGCTCGACTTTGACTCCGAAGACTTCGACGGTATGGACGATGAAGCCGGAGACGAACAGGAACCACCGCCCCAGGGCGCTGGACCGCCACTTCATCATATGATATATACATGGTGGACACCCCCAAAGAAGGCAATGACGACGAGACAGCGGAGGATGACCCCTCCGAGAAGCAACCCAAGCGCCGACGTCAGCGACACCGCTCTAAGTCCCGCCACAGCAAGAGCAGTGATACCGGCACAGGAGATGATAACACTCCTGATAGCGCCAAAGACAACAACAATCCCCTCCAGCACGGTGTAGAGCTAGAGGATGAACAAGCTAGCCCTCCAGAGCAGACATCAGATGGAGAATCGGAGGAGGACAATTACATGCCTCCCTCCAAAGACGAGGCGAGCCTCGGCGATGACGAGTTTATCATGCCTGAGGACCTCGTCGAGCAAGAGCGCTTCAAGCACCATCTTATGGCCACGACAAGTAGCCTTAAGAAAAAACAGCAACAACTTCAAGCTGATCAAGACCTGCTAACAGACAGGTGGACTGAAGTCCTTGCGGCCGAGGAGCATGAACTCGAGCGCCCGTCCAAGAGTTACCCAAAACGCATGTTGCTACCTCACCTCGAGGAGGAAGCATTGAAACCTCATTCACCAGCGTACGATGCGGCTGACCGGCCACTATGCGGCAGAACCAGAGAGGCGTTTCAGCCTAAAGTTCATACCACACCCCGTCGCCACTCAGTCAAAAATATTATGGCCCGGGGCAACACAGAGGACCTGTGCGACATCTTGGACAATAAGGCAAAAATCGCAAGGTCAATATACGGGACATGGGCACGTGCGCCCGCACGAGATGACGATCGTCGCGTCAGATACACCAAGTGTAAATCCGGCCGGGCTGAATACAGCAGACAAGACTCCTACGAACTACGTCGGGATATAGCCTGGCACAGAGGTGCCGCACACCCCTTATGCTTCACTGATGAAGTTATGAATCATGAATTCCTGGAAGGTTTCAAACCCGTAAATATCGAATCATACGATGGCACAACAGATCCCGCTGTATGGATTGAGGATTTCCTCCTTCATATCCACATGGCTCGCGGTGATGATCTACATGCCATCAGGTACCTCCCACTAAAACTCAAAGGACCAGCTCGACATTGGCTAGATAGCTTGCCAGCAGATTCCTCGGCAGTTGGGAGGATCTGGAAGACGCATTTCTTGACAACTTCCAGGGCACTTCTGTGTGGCCACCGGATGCTGATGACTTGAGCCACATAACCCAGCAGCCAGGGGAATCGGTCAGACAATTCTGGACACGGTTCCTGACTAAGAAAAATCAAAATGTAGACTGTCCGGGTGCAGATGCCCTAGTGGCATTCAAGCATAATATCTGAGACGAATGGCTCGCCCGCCACCTCGCCCAGGAGAAGCCGAAATCTATGGCAGCCCTCACAAAACTCATGACCCGCTTTTGCTCGGGCGAGGACAGCTGGCTGGCTCGCAGCAACAAGACATCAAAGAATCCGGATACCTCGGATACCAAAGATGTTAACGGTAGGTAGCGTCGTAATAGACCAAAGCGCCGCAATAACGGCGATAACACCAAAGATACGACAGTCAACGCCGGATTCAGAGGCTCTAGATCCGTTCAGCGGAAAAGGCCAATCAAAAGAAATACTCCGGCTCCGTCTAGTCTGGATCGCATACTGGATCGCTCGTGTCAAATCCACGGCACCCCCGACAAGCCAGCCAATCACACCAACAGAGAATGCTGGGTGTTCAAGCAAGCCGGCAAGTTAAATGCCGAAAACAAGGACAAGGGGCTGCATAGCGATGACGAGGAGGAGCCCTGGCCGCCGAACACAGGAGGACAAAAGGGGTTTCCCCCACAAGTGAAGATGGTGAACATGATATACGCAACCCACATCCCCAAGAGGGAGCGGAAGCATGCACTAAGGGACGTCTATGCGATGGAGCCCGTCGCCCCAAAGTTCAACCCATGGTCTGCTTGCCCGATCACCTTCGATCGCAGGGATCACCCCACTAGCATCCGTCATGGAGGATCCGCCGCACTGGTCCTAGACCCCATCATTGGCGGATTTCACCTCACTCGAGTCCTTATGGACGGCGGCAACAGCCTAAACCTGCTTTATCAGGATACAGTGCGAAAAATGGGTATCGATCACTCGAGGATCAAACCCAGCAAAACCACCTTTAAAGGCGTCATCCCAGGTGTAGAGGCCCATTGCACAGGCTCAATCACACTGTAAGTGGTCTTCGGATCACCAGATAACTTCCGAAGCGAAGAGTTAATCTTCGACATCGTCCCTTTTCGCAGTGGCTATCATGCACTGCTCGGACGGACATCATTTGCAAAATTCAATGCAGTGCTGCATTACGCATACCTCAAGCTCAAGATGCCAGGACCTCGCGGGGTCATAACAGTAAATGGAAACACAGAATGCTCGCCCCGTACGGAAGAGCACACTACGGCCCTGCAGCAGAGGCACAAAGCAGCATGTTCAGGCAAACCACTCATTCGGCGTCACGACCCCCGGACACCTTCAACCGAGTCCAGAGCAAGCTGCAACAGGATCGCCTGGCACGATCAGAGCTTGCCTAGCAATCCGGCTCCCGTCCCAGTCCCAGTGAAGCGACGAAATCCATGCCGCGCGTACATAACTATGCATTGAAAATACCATGGACATAGGCGGGGGCACAATCAGGACATGCCCCGCATTGTGGCTTAACCACACTTGGGGCTGTATACCTTTGACATTCCTTTTCTCTTTTAGGGCCTAACTCTTTGGAAGCCCTTTTCGGCAGTACGATTGCCGGACACATTCCGGAAGCAACAACCAAGGCGGCAAGAAGCTAAGATGAACACGGGAACCGCTAGGTGGTCTCTAGTAATACTTGATATATTCGCTTTTCACTATTTATGCGTAGCTTGCCCTGGGATAGGACATTTCGAATTGTCCTACTTTATGCTTATTGCACTACTTTTACTAGTACGCTTCGACGTATTATTCAAATAACAATGCATATCATTAATCTGTCATTGCATTATTCAAGTCTTTCTCTTTCTCTTATATGTCCATTTACGACAATCCGCATCCGCACGTTCGGGTACGGTCAGTACGCCAGGGGCTCTCGTTTACCCACAATACGACGCAAGAAGTCTGAACACTTTCGACCATGCGGCACCCCGAGCTTATAGCATTATATGCATCAGCTCCGAATCATGTCTTTGGTCAAATGTTGGGTCGCCCGGCTCCCATGCTTTGGTACCTTACGTTCCGCTATATCGGCTAAGGTAGCGGTGGGAGAACTACTGCGATTGTGTCCCGATTCTTCCAGACGAACACCTGAGTAGAGAAAGCCAAAAACTGACTGTGATGATAAGGTGAGAGATTGGTCGTTGTTCGAGAGGTCTCAAGTCCTTAAAGACTTTTTCCGCTTCGGGCGAGGAGTCGGGCTTGTCCAGCTTAGGCGTGTATAGCACCCCAAATTCAGCCCTCCAAATACCAGGGGCTTCGCCAAAAAATTAAAATCATAGACTTCTATGGCTAAGTGAGAGTGATAAAGCATTATAGTCCGATTGCCTGGTTCGTTGCGCTGAACACCTCCCTTGAAGGACCCAAGATTGGGGTAAAGAGTGTTTAGATTTACCCCGAACACCCCAGTACTAGTTACATGGGGGTATAAGCCGACGACCGGCCAACTCTCAGATTTTATAAATAGCTTCACAGAAGGTAATATTTTAAATTAAGAAAGAGTCGCATGGCGCAAAAGAACTCGTTTCATATTACAGGATCACATGGGCATGTTCATTCAAAAATTATATCCTTGGCACACTCATCTGCCACTAAGCGGGGACCCTTCAGGACACTTTCATAATAATTCTCGGGGCAGCGATGCTCCTTGCCCTTCGGCGGCCCCTCCTTCACCAGCTTCACGGCGTCCAGCTTCGCCCAGTGTATCTTTGCCCGGGCAAAAGCCCTGCGTGCACCCTCAATGCAGACGGACCGCTTGATGACTTCAAGCCGTGGGCAGGCTTCCACAAGCCGCCTCACCAGACCGAAGTAGCTGCCAGACAGGGGCTCGCCAGGCCACATCTGGACTATAAGGACCCTCATGGCCTGTTCGGCCACCTTGTGAAGCTCGACCAACTGCTTTAGCTGGTTGCTCAAGGGCACGGGGTGTTCGATCCTAGTATATTGAGACCAGAACAACTTCTCCGTTGAGCTTCCCTCCTCAGCCCAGTAAAACTCCGCGACATCTAGCACACTGCGGGGAAGATCTGCAAACGCTCCTGGAGAGCTTCGAACTCGGTTAAGAAAAAGGAAAGTCTCCTTCACATGCTTGCTTTGCATATTGAATGCCTTACCCGCTGCTATCTTGGTCGCCGCGTCAATCTCCTGGAGGGCCTTGTGGGCTTCGGCCTTGGCGCTCCGGGCGCTTTCAAGCGCCTGTGCGAGCTCGGACTCTCGCGTCTTGGAGTCAAGCTCCAAGGACTCATGTTTTTTGGCGAGAGCCTCGAGCTCTTGCTTCACCTCGCCCACTCGGGCCTCTTGTTTCTCCCGTTTAGTGCGTTCTTTGGCCACTTTGTCTTCGACCTCGGACAACGCCTTCCTCAGGGTCTCCACCTCGGTCGTGGCTCCTGACAAATTCATGATGATCCTATTACTTTACACCCGAACTTCTTTTTAACTATATAGACAGGGGTATATCTTACCTTTGCTCTCTTCGAGCTGCCTCTTGGTAAGGCCGAGCTAGTCCTCGGACCGCTTCAGCGCCTGCTTCAGCGTAGAGACCTCCGTAGTACATGCGGCAGCGGCCAGCAGTGAAGCCTGCACATACACATAGACATACTCTAATTAGACTCCTAAGTTATCATTTGATCCTCTATTCGGCTTTTCTTCGCGAACGCCGAACAGAGTGTCAGGGGCTACTATCTATGCGGTAATATTTTCTTATATTTTGATTGCTTACCTCAAAGCCTGTTAGGAGGCTGGTGCAAGCTTTGGTCAGTCCGTTTTTGGCGGACTGAACCTTCTCGACCACTGCACTCATAATAGTGTGGTGCTCTTCATTGATGGAAGCGCTGTGAAGCGCTTCCAGCAAGTTGTCTGGTGCCTCTAGTTGGACAGAGGACACCGACACGGATGGTTGGCCCCCCTTAATGGGGGACCACCTGCTGGAGTCCGGAACCACCAAAGGTTCCGGCGCAGTGTCCGACTGGGGCCCGAACTCGAAGCCCGTAGGAGCCTCGCTCCCTTGGTACCCAGGTTCCGGGAGGTCACCGTGAGGCGCCCCAGGATCACCTCCCCTTGACTCGGTGCCTTTTGAGACACCACCTCGGCATTGTCCGCTGGGCGAGGGGTGGAAGCGGTCGGAGGAGGACCACTATTCACATCCGACGAGCCCAAAGAGCCGCTCGACGAGGGTATGTCGAGACGAGCTCGGGACAGACTGCATAATCATGTTCGGCATGTGTAAAGGTAGTACAATAAAACATACCATGAAGTACTATGGTGTCCGGACACTTACGACTTCGCGAGGGGCTTGTCCCTGGGGAGCCACTCATCGCCGCTATCGGCGGCCGTCATGGCACAGACCGGAGGGAGGGTCCTTCCCTTCTTGGACCCTTCGGCCTCCCCGGATGGGCCGGCCTTCCTTTTCTTGTCTCCCCCGGCTGGGGGGGGGGGAGAATTTTTCTCCTCCTCCTCATTTCCGTGGGAGGAGTGCGCGTCGGAGTCATCGTCCGATGACTCCGATGCAAGCTTGCGCCGGAGACCCTTTCGGGTCCCCACGGCCTTCTTCTTGGTCTTCTTTTCCGGCACCTCGTAGGGTGCCAGAGTCAGCATCTTCGTTAGAAGAGCGTCTGCAGGATCTTTGGGCAGCGGAGCTGGGCTATCAAGCTGCTCCGCCGTCTCTATCCAGTCCTGTTAATGACATGGAAGTTCAGATCCTGCACACAATCAAATCGGGTCAAATAAATACCCTGAGAGATATAAAAGCCTACCGGATTGGTGCGGTGCTTTGCGCTGAGTCCGCGGTCCTCGGTCAGGGAGGGAGGCATCTCGGCGCTCTTGAACAGCACCCTCCAGGTGTCCTTGTGCGTCGTGTCATAGAGCTCTCGCAGCATCTGGTGCTTGGCCGAGTCAAACTCCCACGAATTGAATGCCCGTCTTTGGCATGGAAGGATCCATCAGAAGAGCATAACCTGGACCACATTGACAAGCTTGATTTTTCTGCTCGTCATGTTCTGGATGCAGGTCTGGAGTCCGGACAGCTCTACCGAATAACCCCAGGATAGGCCCTTCTTTTTCTAGGAGGTGAGCCGCGTGGGGATTCCAGATCGAAATTTGGGGGCCGCCACCCAGTTGGAGTCGCGCGGCTCGGTGATGTAGAACCACCCCGATTGCCACCCCATTATGGTATCCACATAGGTGCCCTCGAGCCAGGTGACATTAGGCATCTTGCCCACCATGGCGCCTCCGCACTCTGCTTGCTGGCCTCCCACCACCTTCGGTTTGACGCTGATGTGGAGGAAGGCCTCGCACACGACAATAAACGCCGAGATGTTGAGGATGAAATTGGGGGCCAGATCATGAAAATCTAGCCCGTAGTACAACATGAGCGCGCGGACAAACGGGTGGAGAGGGAATCCCAGTCCGCGGACAAAATGGGTAAGAAAAACTACCCTCTCATGGGGTACAGGCATTGGGACGATCTAACCCGCATTCGGCAGCCGGTGCACGATATCCGCAGCCAGGTATCCAGCTTCCCGTAACTTTTTGATGTTCTCCTCCGTGACGGAGGAGACCATCCACTTGCCTCCTGCTCCGGAAATGCTTGGAGTGGTTTGAGAAGAAGAACGCGAGCTTGGGCGCTAGAGCTCGAGTGTGCGGGAATGGGTAAGCGAGGAGGAAGAAGGTGTGGGTGAAAAAAGTAAATCTTTGTCCCTTTTATAAGGGTGGAAGAGGTGATGTGCCTCCCCACTTGCCTAGCAAAACCGCTTATTCCCCAGGCGTCGTAATTGATGGCACGGTTGGATTACCCATGTCCGTATTGATGAGAATCCCGTGATAAGGGGAACACGATCTCTGCTTTGACAAGACGTGTCAAGAAAACCGCCTCGCGATATGTGCGGAGCTGGTTAAGAAAAGCGGTTCGAATAAAAACCGGGTCATGGCATGATGTCATGCTGTCAAAACGTGTCAACAGATTAGATTCGTGGAAATATTATTCTCTCTACGGTGGTATGTGGAACTTATTTTGCAGGGCCGGACACTATCCTTGTATTCAAAATCTTCAATGGTGTATTCGGAGGAGGAACCCACCTTACAATGCCAAAGACAACATTGCGCGCCGGACTCATCGTCATTGAAGCCTGGTTCAGGGGCTACTGAGGGAGTCCTGAACTAGGGGGTCTCCGGACAGCCGGACTATATCCTTTGGCCGGACTGTTGGACTATGAAGATACAAGTTTGAAGACTTCGTCCCGTGTCCGTATGGGACTCTACTTGGCGTGGAAGGCAAGCTAGGCAATACAAATATGTATATCTCCTCCTTTGTAACCGACCTTGTGTAACCCTAGCCTCCTCCGGTGTCTATATAAACTGGAGGGTTTTAGTCCATAGGACAATAGACAATCATATCATAGGCTAGCTTCTAGGGTTTAGCCTCTTTGATCTCGTGGTAGATCAACTCTTGTAATACTCATATCATCAAGAATAATCAAGTAGGACATAGGGTATTACCTCCATCAAGAGGGCCCGAACCTGGGTAAACATTGTGTCCCCTGCCTCCTGTTACCATCCGCCTTAGACGCACAGTTCGGGACCCCCTACCCGAGATCCGCCGGTTTTGACACCGACACTTTTCTTTTTCTTTTTTGGGCCTTTTTTATTTGGCCTTTATCTTTTTTTGGTACAATGCTCTATTAATGATGATCATCACACTTCTATTTATTTACAACTCAATGATTACAAGTCGATACTAGAACAAAGTATGACTCTATATGAATGCCTCCGGCGGTGTACCGGGAAGGGCAATGAATCAAGAGTGACATGTATCATAAATTATGCATGGTGGCCTTGCCACAAATACGATGTCAACTACACGATCATGCAAAGCAATATGACAATGATGAAGCATGTCATAAATGAAACGGTGGAAAGTTGCATGGCAATATATCTCGGAATGGCTATGGAAATGCCATAATAGGTAGGTATGGTGGCTGTTTTGAGGAAGATATAAGGAGGTTTATGTGTGATAGAGTGTATCATATCATGGGGTTTGGATGCACCGGCGAAGTTTGCACCAACTCTCAAGGTGAGAAAGGGCAATGCACGGTACCGAAGAGGCTAGCAATGATGGAAGGGTGAGAGTGCGTATAATCCATGGACTCAACATTAGTCATAAAGAACTCACATACTTATTGCAAAAATCTACAATTCATCAAAAACCAAGCATTACGGGCATGCTCCTAGGGGGATAGATTGGTAGGAAAAAACCATCGCTTGTCCCCGACTGCCACTCATAAGGAAGACAATCAAAGAACACCTCATGCTTCAAATTTGTTACACAACGGTTACCATACGTGCATGCTACGAGATTTGCAATCTTCAACACAAGTATTTGTAAAATTCACAACTAATCAACTATCACACTCTAATATCACCATCTTTATATCTCAAAACAATTATCAAGTATCAAACTTCTCATAGTATTCAATGCACTTTCTATGATAGTTTTTATTATACCCATCCTGGATGCCTATCATATTAGGACTAATTTTATAACCAAAGAAAATTACCATGCTGTTCTAAAAGACTCTCAAAATAATATAAGTGAAGCATGAGAGGTCAATAACTTCTATAAAATAAAACCACCACCGTGCTCTAAAAGATATAAGTGAAGCACTAGAGCAAAATTATCTAGCTCAAAAGATATAAGTGAAGCACATAGAGTATTCTAATAAATTTCAATTCATGCACGTATCTCCCAAAAGGTGTGTACAGCAAGGATGATTGTGGTAAACTAAAAATCAAAGACTCAAATCATACAAGACGCTCCAAGCAAAACACATATCATGTGGTCAATAAAAATATAGCCTCAAGTAAAGTTACCGATAGAAGAAGACGAAAGAGGGGATGCCTTTCGGGGCTTCCCCAAGCTTAGGCTTTTGGTTGTCCTGAATTTTACCTTGGGGTGCCTTGGGAATCCCCAAGCCTAGGCTCTTTCCACTCCTTGTTCCATAATCCATCAAATCTTTACCCAAAACTTGAAAACTTCACAACACAAAACTTAAACAGAAAATCTCATGAGCTCCATTTGTATAAGAAAACAAACCACCACTTAAGATACTGTAATGAAATCATTATTTATTTATTTTGGTGTTAAACCTACTTTATTACAACTTCTCTATGGTTCATAACCTCCGATACTAGCCATAGATTCATCAAAATAAGCAAACAACACACGAAAAACAGAATCTGTCAAAAACAGAACAGTCTTTAGTAATCTGTAGGCTTCGAATACTTCTGTAACCCAAAAAATTCTGAAATAAATTGATGGGCGTGAGGAATTTGTCTATTAATCATCTGAAAAAATAATCAACCTAATCGCACTCTCCAGTAAAAAATGGCAGCAAATCTCGTGAGCGCTAAAGTTTCTGTTTTTTACAGCAAGATCGCAAAAACTTCCCCCAAGTCTTCCCAAAGGTTCTACTTGGCACAAACACTAATTAAAAGCATAAACCCACATGTAAACAGAGGCTAGCTGAATTATTTATTACTAAACAGAGTAAAAAAGTAAGAAACAAAAATAAAATTGGGTTGCCTCCCAACAAGCGCTATCGTTGAACGCCCCTAGCTAGGCATTGGCAATTTCGATGATGCTCACATGAAAGACAAGAATTGAAGAACAAAGAGAGCATCATAAAACATGTTACAAACAAATCTAAGTCTAACATACTTCCTATGCATATGCATCTTATAGGCAAACAAATTATCAAGGCAAGCAAAAACTAGCATATGCAAGGAAGCGGAAAGAAACAATAGCAATCTCTACATAACGGGAGGTAATTTAGTAACTTGAAAATTTATACAACCATATTTTCCTCTCTCATAATAATTACATGTAGGATCATAATAAAACATATTATTAACGCGATCCACATGTATGCAAAGTTGACGCTCTTCCAAAATAGTGGGATTAACATTAACTAAAATCATTACCTCTCCAAACCCACTTTTGTCAAAAATTTCATAAGATTGAACATTCTCCAAATATGTGGGATCTAAAGTTGACACTCTTCCACACCCACTTTCAGTAATATTTCAAACACTATTATCAATCTCATATTCATCATGGGTCTTAAACAAATTTTCAAGATCAAAAGAAGAATCACCCCAATCATGATCATTGCAACAAATAGTAGTTAGAGCAAAACTAGCATCCCCAAGCTTAGGGTTTTGCATATTATTGGCACAATTGATGTTAATTGAATTTATAATAACATCATTGCAATCATGCTTTTCATCGAAGGAACTATCAAGTATGGGTGCAATAGCAACGATCTCATGTTTAACATAAGGAACTATAGCAAATTCATCTTCATGAATATTGGCATCATGGCCACAAGAATGGCAATCATCATGTTCATCAAGGGATATTTCAATCAAATCATCGGAATCATAATTATCTATAGATTCATGCATATCATTATTTTCTTCAGAAGCAACGGTCATTCTTTCAATAAATTCTTTGACATAGATATTATGAGCATAGTTTTCATAGAAATATTTAAGTATGTCAAAATTTTCAGATTCGTAGAGAGTAACATCATACTTTTCAATCAAAGAAGCAACTTCATAAGCACCCTTAAAAGCAACAGATTCTTCAATTTGTTCGATATCGTCGTAACACCCTTTGCATAAGAAGATAAGATTTCATTATCATTAAACTCACATAGGTAGGGGAGGTGTTTTTAGGGTTCTTAGAGCAATAAGTAAAATCATAAATTCACAAAGATTCCAAGCATAACACATCAATCTGTTTATTTGATCCCATAAAAGTTTCCCTTTTTCAGACAAACGGTGACGCACAAAATGAGCATGCTCATCTAAAGATTTCCCATCAACTAGGCTAGTTGGGGTTTCAGCACGAGCGCATAAGGATCGAAGATGATCCAAGTAGAACACTTTAAGTGGATCTATATTAAAAGATATTTAACAAGCGAAGATGTAAGCTAATAGAAGGCACATGGTAACACGAGTAAACAGAAGGACGAACGGAAGAGGGAGAATGGAAAAGAGGGCGAACAGAACGGCAAGGGTGAAGTGGGGGAGAGGAAAACGAGAGGCAAATGGCAAATAATGTAATGCGAGGGATGAGAGTTTGTGATAGGTACTTGGTATGTCTTGACTTGTGCGTAGATCTCCCCGACAACGGCACCAGAAATCCTGCTTGCTACCTCTTGAGCACTGCGTTGGTTTTCCCTTAAAGAGGAAAGGGTGATGCAGCAAAGTAGTGTAAGTATTTCCCTAAGTTTTTAAGAACCAAGGTATCAATCCAGTAGGAGACTACACGCAAGTCCCTCGTACCTACACAAACAAATAAGAACCTCGCAACCAACACGATAAAGGGGTTGTCAATCCCTTCACGGTCACTTACGAGAGTGAGATCTGCTAGAGATAATAATAAGATAAATATTTTTGGTATTTTTATGATATAGATTGAAAATAAAGATTGTGAAATAAAATAGATTGGAAAACTATATGATAAAAGATAGACCCGGGGGCCATAGGTTTCACTAGTGGCTTCTCTCAAGATAGCATAAGTATTACGGTGGGTGAACAAATTACTGTCGAGAAATTGATAGAAAAGTGCATAATTATGAGAATATCTAGGCATGATCATGTATATAGGCATCACGTCTGCGATAAGTAGACCAAAACAATTCTGCATCTACTACTATTACTCCACACATCGACCGCTATCCGGCATGCATCTAGAGTATTAAGTTCGTAAGAACAGAGTAATCCATTAGACAAGATGACATGACGTAGAGGGATAAACTCAAGCAATATGAAATAAACCCCATCTTTTTATCCTCGATGGCAACAATACAATGCGTGCCTTGCTGCCCCTGCTGTCACTGGGAAAGGACACCGCAAGATTGAACCCAAAGGTAAGCACTTCTCCCATTGCAAGAAAGATCAACCTAGTAGGCCAAACCAAACTGATAATTCGAAGAGACTTGCAAAGATAACCAATCATACATAAAAGATTCCAGAGAAGAATCAAATATTGTTCATAGATAAACTTGATCATAAACCCACAATTCATGGGATCTCGACAAACACACCGCAAAAAGAGTTACATCAAATAGATCTCCAAGAATATCAAGGAGAACATTGTATTGAGATCCAAAGTGAGATAAGAAGCCATCTAGCTAATAACTATGGACCCGAAGGTCTGAAGTAAACTACTCACACATCATTGGAGGGGCCATGGAGTTGATGTAGAGGCCCTCTGTGATCGATTCCCCCTCCGGTGGAGCTCCGGAAAAGGCCCCAAGATGGGATCTCTTGGGTACAGAAGGTTGCGGCAGTGGAAATAGGGTTTTGTGGTGCTCCTTGATGTTTTCGGGGTATATGAATATATATAGGAGGAAGAAGTAGGTCGGTGGAGCCACGAGGGGCCCACGAGGGTGGAGGGCGTGCCCAGGGGGGTAGGCGCGCCCCCTGCCTCGTGGCCTCCTCGTTGGTTGCTTGACGTCCACTCCAAGTCCCCTGGATAACGTTTATTCCAAAAATAACTCCCCCAAAGGTTTTATTCCGTTTGGATTCCGTTTGATATTCCTTTTCTGCGAAACACTGAAATAGGCAAAAAAAACAGAATTTTGCACTGGGCCTTGGGTTAGTAGGTTAGTCCCAAAAATAATATAGAAGTGTATAAATAAGCCCATTAACATCCAAAACAGATAATATAATAGCATGGAACAATAAAAAATGATAGATACGTTGGAGACGTATCATGCATCTAATCCTATAATGAAAAATTCCCACTAGTATATGAAGGTGACAACATAGGAGACTCTCCATATGAAAAACATGGTGCTACTTTGAAGCACAAGTGTGGTAAAGGATACTAGCAATGCCCCTTCTCTCTTTGTTTATTATTTATTATTTATTATTTTCTTTTTCTTTATTTCTCCTTTTTTTTCCTTTTTCTTCTCTCATTGTCCGGAGTCTCATCCTAACTTGTGGTGGAATCATAGTCTCCATCATCCTTTCCTCACTAGGGCACTACTCTAAAAATGAATTATGATGATCATCACACTTCTATTTACTTATAACTCAAAAGAAATAAAAATTACAACTCGATATGTATGACAAAATATCACTATATAAATGCCTTTGGCATGTACCAGGATGTGCAATGATCTAGCACAACATGTATGAAAAATGATGAACGGTGGCTGAGCCACAAACTCTATGTCAGCTATATGATCATGCAAAGCAGTATGACAGTGAATGCTCAAGTCATCAAACGGAAGTGGTGGAAGTTGCATGGCAATATATCTCGGAATGGCCATGAAAAAGCCATAATAGGTAGGTATGGTGGCTGTTTTGAGGAAGATATAATGAGGCTTATGTGTGATAGAGCGTATCATATCATGGAGTTTGGATGCACCTGCGAAGTTTGCACCACGTCTCAATGTGAGAAGGGGCAATGCATGGTACCGTAGAGGCTAGCATATTGCGAAAAGGTAAGAGTGCATATAATTTGTGGACTCACATTAGTCATAAAGAACTCATATACTTCTTGCAAAAGTTTATTAGCCCTCGAAGCAAAGTACTACTACACATGCCACTAGGGGGGATAGATTGGTAGGAAAATACTATCGCTTGTCCCCGACCGCCACTCATAAGGAAGACAATCAAAAATAAATCATGCTCCAACATCATAGCATAACGAGAGACTATATGTGCATGCTTAGGGAATCACAAACCTTAACACCAATATTCCTACTAGAGCATAATTACTCATCAACATAACTCACATATCACATCATCATATCTCAAAACTATTACTAAGAATCAAGTTTATTTTGTCCAATGATCTTCATGACATTTTTATTTTCTTTATCCTTCTTGGATATCTATCACTTTGGGACTAATTTTCATGTGTTTCTCTTCATAAGCACAAACAAATATAAGTGAATATCATGAGCATAATATTTCTTTCTCTCAAAATAATTTAAGTGAAGCAAGATAGAATTTCTTCAAAATTTTAGTAACTCTCAAATAAATCTAAGTGAAGCAATAGAGAATTTCTTCAAAAATACTAAGCACACCGTGCTCAAAAAGATATAAGTGAAGCACTAGAGCAACTCCTAGCTCATAAAAGATTTAAGTGAAGCATAGAGTGCAATTCTAACAAGTCATGACATAATTTTGGAATAGGTGTGTCCAGCAAGGATTGATGACTTAAAAGACAAAATAAAACAAGCAAAGACTCATATCATACAAGACGCTCCAAGCAGAACACATATCATGTGATGAATAAAAATATAGTCTCGAGTAAAATACTGATAGTTGTTGGAATAAAGCGGGGATGCCACTCGGGGGCATCCCCAAGCTTAGTTGGTTGCTCATTTTTGGATAATAGCTTGGTATTCCGGGCCATCCCCAAGCTTAGGCTCTTCCAACCTTCCTTCATCCATCGTAAGATAACCCAAAACTTGAAAACTTCAATCACACAAAACTCAACAAAACTTTCATGAGATCCGTTAGTATAAGAATAATAAACCACTACTATAAGTGTTGTATCAAACCAATTCATATTTTGTTTTTGTGTTATATCTACTATATTCAAAGTAATCAAAGAAAACCATAGAGCCATCAAAATAAGCACACAACATTAAACCTTCGTGAGATCCATTAGGATGACCTGAGAAATTTGTAAATTGATCCACTGCAAGTGGAATGGGTATTTTATCGCTCTGTGGTAAAAATGACAATTAATTTCATGAGTGTAAAAGTTTCTGTTTTTCAGCAAGATCGAACAACTATTACCCAAGAAGATCCTAAAGGCTTCACTTGGCACAAATACTAATTAAAACATAAAAAACACAATCATAACAGTATCATAATTGTTCTAGCACACAAGAACAAGAAGCCAACAAGCGTTATAGTTTTACGCCCTTAGCTAGGCATAAATCATGGATCTAAGTTTTGTCATCCAATGTTTTGGCAACTTTTGTAAGGGTTTTCTCAAACCCGGGAGGCTCTTTACGCTTCCCTAAATTCTCTGGGAAAGAAACCATCTTAAGATCAAAAATATCCAATCGCTTGTTGCAAAGAGTAATCAGGGTATTCATGCGATTGATACTACCTTTGAGGTGTTTGAGGGGTTTGTTATATTTCTATATTGCAACCATATGTTTATGCAAATCACTAAGTTTATCCAACATTTGAACCCCCTCAGGGGTAAAAGAATACCCCTTCTTTTGAGGAGGAATTCCCCAAATCCCTTCCAAAATTTCATAGGCAGCGTTTCCATCAAGTTTGGTAAAAATTCCTTTAGCGGCAAAATCCAAAAGTTGTCTATGATGCAAAGCCAATCCTATGTAAAAATGACGAAGCAAAACCTTAGCATACCCCTTCAGATTGGAAAAACGATATGATTCCATAAGATTCCCTCATGATTGATTCATAAGGTGGCTTAATTCTAGTTCTAGGAAAGTGTTCCATACCCTTCCTCAAAGGAAATTGGAACTTAATATTGCCTTATGCCTTATTTCATATCAATCACGACACCGATAGTGTGTAAAAACGGTCTACCAAGAATAATTGGACAAGACGGATTCCAATCAATATCAAGAATAATAAAATCTATGGGCACATAATTCCTATTTGCAAGAACATCATTAATTCTACCCATAGCTTTTTAATAGTAGAATCCGCCAAGTGCAAATTCAAAGAGCATGATTCAAGATCGGTAAGACCAAGCACATCACATAAAGATTCCAGAATTGTAGAAACAGTAGCACCCAAGTCACACAAAGCAAAACACTCATAATTTTTAATCTTTACTTTGATAGTAGGTTCCCATTCATCATGTAATTTTCTAGGAATTGAAACTTCTAATTCCAATTTTTCTTCAGGAGCTTTCATCATAGCATCAACAATTTGTTTAGTAAAAGCTTTATTTTGTTCATAAGAATGGGATGAATTTATCATGGATTGCAACAAAGAAATACAATCAATCAAAGAGGAACTATCATAATTAAAGTCTTTGTAATCCAAAAGAGTGGGCACATCACTAGTTAAAGTTAGGACCTCTCCAAACCCACTTTCATCAATTTTCTCAACAAGATTTTCACCCTCCGAAATATTAGGACTCCTTCTACCTAAAGTTGACTCTTCTCCAGTCCCTGTTTCACCAATCTTAACTTTACTAAACATGGAATCAATAGAAGAAACACCAATCATTTTAAGATCTTCATCACTTTTTCGTAAGAAATCAGTAGATAACGCTTTTTCTAAAAATTCTCTTTTATCTCTAAGCATAGCGGTTCTTTTCTTACTTTCATCCATAGAAACATAAAGAGCTTTAATTGATTCATCAACCTTAGGCACAAAAAATTTGATCTTGAGATTTTCCACATCATAAGCAATTCTATCAACACTTCTAGACAAATCATCAATCTTACTCAACTTTTCTTCTATGGAAGTGTTGAAAACATTTTGTGTATTGATAAATTCTTTAATATTATTCTCAAGATCAGAGGTGTTCCTATTATTATTATAAGATTGATGTCCATAGGAATTACCATAATTATTAGAGGAATTACTAGGGAAAAGCCTAGGATTAAAATTACCTCTATAAGCATTGTTGTTGAAATTATTTTGAGAGATAAAATTCACATCTATGGCATCACTATTTTCCTCAATCAAGGTAGACAAAGGCATATCATTAAAAGCAATAGGATAACTTCTACTAGCAACCAATTTCACAAGAGCATCAACTTTTTCACTCAAAGAAGAAATTTCTTCAACCGAATTAACTTTTTTCCTAGTAGGAGCCCTTTCGGTATGCCATTACGAATAATTTGACATGATATTGTCAAGCAATTTGGTGGCTTCACCCAAAGTAATTTCCATAAAAGTACCACCAGCGGCAGAATCTAAAAGATTATGAGAAACAAAATTTAACCCCGCATAAAAATTTTGTATGATCATCCAAAGATTTAACCCATGAGTTGGGCAATTCCTTAGCATCATTTTCATCCTTTCCCAAGATTGTGCAACATGCTCATGTTCAAGTTGCTTGAAATTCATGATTTGGGTTCTAAGGGAAATAATTTTTGCGGGCGGAAAATACTTAGTGATAAAAGCATCTTTGCACTTATTCCAAGAATCGATACTATTGCGAGGCAAAGAAGAGAACCAAATTTTTGCAGAATCACGCAAGGAAAACGGAAATAATTTCATCTTGACCACACCATTGTCCACATCTTTTTTCTTTTTCATGTCGCATAATTCCACGAAGGTATTAAGATGGGACGTGACATCCTCATTAGGAGTACTAGAAAATTGGTCTTTCATAAAAAGATTCGACAAAGTAGTATTAATATCACAAGTCTCCGCACTAGTGGCGGGAGGAGCAAGTGGAGTGCCAATAAAATCATTGTTGTTGGTATTTGAGAAATCACATAACTTGGTGTTCTCTTGAGTCATGATGACCACACAACTAGATTGCACTCAAAAACAGATCCGGCAAGAAAACGGCGAACGAGAAAGAGAGGTGAATAAAACGGCAAATTTTTGTGAAGTGGGGGAGAGGAAAACGAGAGGCAAATGGCAAATAATGTAAATTGCGAGGAGATGAGATTTGTGATTAGGAACCTGGTTGTGAACAAGGTGCTCCCCGACAACGGCACCATAAGTTCCTTTTGATTGCTCTCTGACTATAGCGCCAGAAAAGCTCATATCTGCTAGGACTACATCGGTATTTCCCCAAATAGGAAGGGATGATGCAACACAACAACGGTAGGTATTTCCCTGAGTGAAGAAACCAAGGTTATCGAACCAGTAGGGGAACCAAGCAACACAACGTAAACAACACTTGCACACAAATAACAACACCTCACAACCCAACGTGTTAAAGGGGTTGTCAATCCCTTTCGGGTAACGATGCCAGAAAATTGTAGTTGATTGAAATAATAGATCGCAAATAAAATAAATTGCAGCATAGTATTTTTGTATTTTTGGTTTAATAGATATGAATAAAAATATATGAGGAAGAAGACCCGGGGGCCGTAGGTTTCACTAGTGGCTTCTCATGAGAAAGATATCAAACGGTGGGTAAACAAATTACTGTTGGGCAATTGATAGAACCTCAAATAATTATGACGATATCGAGGCAATGATCATTATATAGGCATCACGTCCAAGATTAGTAGACCGACTCCTGCCTGCATCTACTACTATTAGTCCACACATCGACTGCTATCCAGCATGCATCTAGTGTACTAAGTTCATGGAAAACGGAGTAATGCAATAAGAACGATGACATGATGTAGACAAGATCCGTTTATCTATTGCGTAGATATAGATCCCATCTTTTTATCCTTAGTAGCAATGATACATACGTGTTGGTTCCCTTTCTTTCACTGGGATCAAGCACCGAAAGATCGAACCCACTACCGGGCACCTCTTTCCCTTGCAAGATAAATAGATCAAGTTGGCCGAACAAAACCAAAATATCGGAGAAGAAATACGAGGCTATAAGAGATCATGCATATAAGAGATCAAAGAAACTCAAATAACTTTCATGGATATAAAAATATATGACTGATCATAAACTCAAAGTTCATCAGATCCCAACAAACACACTGCAAACAGAGTTACATCGTATGGATCTCCAAGAGACCATTGTATTGAGAATCAAGAGAGAGAGAGAGAGAGATCAATCCATCTAGCTACTAACTACGAACTTGAAGGTCTACAAGGAGCTACTCACGCATCATCGGAGAGGCACCAAATGGAGGTGGTGAACCCCATCCGAGATGGTGTCTAGATTGGATCTGGTGGTTCTGGACTCTGCGGCAGCTGGATGGATATTTTGTCGACTCCCCTAGGGTTCTGGGATTTTTGGGGTATTTATAGAGCAAAGAGGCGGTCCGGGGGGCACCCGAGGTGGGCACAACCCACCAGGGCATGCCTGGGCCTCTTGGCATGCACTAGTAGGTTGTCCTCTCCTCGGTACTCCCCCCAGGTGCAACCAGGGCCCAACATGTTCCTTCTAGTCTATAAAAAAGCTCTGTAAAGTTTTGTGGCATTTGGACTCTGTATGATATTGATTTTTGTTGGGGAACGCGGTATTTCAAAAAATTTCCTATAATCACGCAAGATCTATCTAGGAGATGCATAACAACTAGAGGGGATAGTGTGTCTATGTACCCTCGTAGACCAAAAGCGGAAGCGTTTAGTAACGCGCTAGATGTAGTCGAACGTCTTCGCGATCCAACCAATCAAGTACCGAACGCACGACACCTCCGTGGTCTGCACACGTTCCGCTCAGTGACGTCCCTCGTACTCTTGATCTAGCTGATGCCGAGGGTGGTGAGTTCCATCAGCACGACGACGTGTTGACGGTGATGATGAAGTTACCGACGCAGGGCTTCACCTAAGCACTATGACAATATGACCGAGGTGTAAAACTGTGGAGGGGGGCACCGCACACAGCTATAGATCAACTTGTGTGTCTATGGGGTGCCCCCTCCCCATATATAAAGGAGGGGAGGAGGAGGAGGGCCGGCCACAAGGGGCGCGCCCAAAGGGGGGAATCCTACTCCTAGTAGGAGTAGGTTTCCCCCTTTCCTAGTCCTAGCAGGAGAAGAAGGAAGGAGAGGAAGAAGAGAGGAAAGGGGGCCGACCCCCCTAGCCCTAGTCCAATTCGGTTTGGGCTAGGGGGCACACCTTGGGCTTCCTCCTCTCTTCCACCATTAGGCCCATGAGGCCCAATAACTTCTCGGGGGTCCGGTAACCCTCGGTATCTGAAAATTATCCGAGACGACCCGAACCATTCTGGTGTCCGAATGTAGCCTTCAAATATATGAATCTTTATGTCTTGACCATTTCTAGAGTCCTCGTCATGTTCGTGATCTCATCCAGGACTCCGAACAACCTTTGGTACATCAGATCACATAACTCATAATACATATCGTCATCGAACGCTAAGCATGCAGACCCTACGGGTTCAAGAACTATGTAGACATGATCGAGACACATCTCCGGTCAATAATCAATAGTAGAACCTGGATGCTCATATTGGTTCCTACATATTCTACGAAGATCTTTATCGATCAAACCGCACAACAACATACGTTGTTCCCTTTGTCATCGGTATGTTACTTGCCCGAGATTCGATCATCGGTATCACCATATCTAGTTCAATCTTGTCATTGGCAAGTCTCTTTACTCATTTCGTAATGCATCATCCCGCAACTAACTCATTACTCACATTGCTTGTAAGGCTTATAGTGATGTGCATTACCGAGAGGGCCCAGAGATACCTCTCCGACAATCCGAGTGACAAATCCTAATCTCGATCTATGCCAACTCAACAAACACCATCGGAGACACATGCAGACCATCTTTATAATCATCCAGTTACGTTGTGACGTTTGATAGCACACTAAGTGTTCCTCCGGTATTCGGGAGTTGCATAATCTCATAGTCATAAGAACATGTATAAGTCACGAAGAAAGGAATAGCAATAAACTAAACGATCATAGTGCTAAGCTAACGGATGGGTCTAGTCCATCACATCATTCTCTAATGATGTGATCCCATTCATCAAATGACAACACATGTCCATGGCTAGGAAACTTAACCATCTTTGATTAGCGAGCTAGTCAAGTAGAGGCATACTAGGGACACTCTGTTTGTCTATGTATTCACACATGTACTAAGTTTCTGGTTAATACAATTCTAGCATGAATAATAAACATTTATCATGATATAAGGAAATATAAATAACAACCTTATTATTGCCTCTAGGGCATATTTCCTTCAGTCTCCCACTTGCACTAGAGTCAATAATCTAGATTACACAGTAATGATTCTAACACCCATGGAGTCTTGGTGCTGATCATGTTTTTCACATAAGAGAGGTTTAGTCAATGAGTCTGTAAGATTCAGATCGGTATGTATCCTGCAAATCTCTATGCCTCCCTCCTTGACTTGATCGCGGATGGAATTGAACCGTCTTCTGATGCGCTTGGTTCTCTTGTGAAATCTGGATTCCTTTGCCAAGGCAATTGCACCAGTATTGTCACAAAATATTTTCATTGGACCCGATGCACTAGGTATTACACCTAGATCGGATATGAACTCCTTCATCCAGACTCCTTCATTTGCTGCTCCCAAAGGAGCTATGTATTCCGCTTGACACGTAGATACCGCCACGACGCTCAGCTTAGAACTGCACCAACTGACAACTCCACCATTCAATAAAAATATGTATCCGGTTTGTGACTTAGAGTCATCCGGATCAGTGTCAAAGCTTGCATCGACGTAACTATTTACGACAAGCTATTTGTCACCTCCATAAACAGGAAACATATGCTTAGTCCTTTTTAGGTATTTCAGGATGTTCTTGACCGCTGTCCAGTGATCCACTCCTGGATTACTTTGGTACCTCCCTGCTAAACTAATATCAAGGCACACATCAGGTCTGGTACATAGCAAGTCATACATAATAGAACCTATGGCTGAGGCATAGGGAATGACTTTCATTTTCTCTCTATCTTCTGCAGTGGTCGGGCATTGAGTCTGACTCAACTTCACACCTTGTAACACAGGCAAGAACCCTTTCTTTGCTTGATCCATTTTGAACTTCTTCAAAACTTTATCAAGGTATGTTCTTTGTGAAAGTCCAATTAAGCGTCTTGATCTATCTCTATAGATCTTGATGCCCAATATATAACCAGCTTCACTGAGGTCTTTCATTGAAAAATTCTTATTCAAGTATCCTTTTATGCTATTCAGAAATTCAGTATCATTTCCGATGAACAATATGTCATCTACATATAATATCAGAAATGCTACAGCGCTCCCACTCACTTTCTTGTCAATACAGGTTTCTCCAAAAGTCTGTATAAAACCATATGCTTTGATCACACTATCAAAGCGTATATTCCAACTATGACATGCTTGCACCAGTCCATAAATGGATCGCTGGAGCTTGCACACTTTGTTAGCACCTTTTGGATCGACAAAACCTTCTGGTTGCATCATATACAACTCTTCTTTAAGATATCCATTAAGGAATGCAGTTTTCACATCCATTCGGACGGACTTAAGCATCGCTACGGGTGAGAAGGTCTCATCATAGTCAACTCCTTGAACTTGTCGAAAACCTTTCACAACAAGTCGAGCTTTGTAGACAATAACATTATTGTCAGCGTCAGTCTTCTTCTTTAAGATCCATTTATTCTCTATGGCTTGCCAATCATCGAGCAAGTCAACCAAAGCCCACACTTTGTTCTCATACAAGGATCCCATCTCAGATTTCATGGCCTCAAGCCATTTTGCGGGATTTGAGATCATCATCGCTTCCTCATAGTTCGTAGGTTCATCATGGTCAAGTAACATGACCTCTAGAACAGGATTACCGTACCACTCTGGTGCGGATCTTATTCTGGTTGACCTACGAGGTTCGGTAGTAACTTCATCAGAAGTTTCATGATCATCATGATTAGCTTCCTCAGTAATTGGTGTAGGAATCATTGGAACTGATTTTTGTGATGAACTACTTTCCAATAAGGGAGAAGGTATAGTTACCTCATCAAGTTCTATTTCCTCCCACTCACTTCTTTCGAGAGAAACTCCTTCTCTAGAAAGGATCGATTCTTAGCAACGAATATCTTGCCTTCGGATCTGTTATAGAAGGTGTACCCAACAGTCTCCTTTGGGTATCCTATGAAGACACATTTCTCCGATTTGGGTTCGAGCTTATCAGGTTGAAGCTTTTTCACATAAGCATCGCAGCCCCAAACTTTAGGAAACCACAACTTGGGTTTCTTGCGTGTTGGAGATATGCCCTAGAGGCAATCATGTATGATGATATTTCCTATGTGTTTATGAATAAAGATAGTCCTTGGACATTATCAATGATGTGTATAAGCAAGTACGTGACTTCTTTGTGGGACTATGCATTGTATGACGACTGTCCTAAAAGGTCCCTAGTCGAAAGGGCTATGTGGATGTGCATCCAACTAGACTAGCATATGACACGCTCGATGGCTTGGTCTCACTAGCCATGGAGCATTGGATGCTAACCAGATAATATGGACTTGGAAGGATCTGTCGGATTCAACGTAGTCGGATCCGAGTCGAGATAAGGTCCGAGTCGGACAGACCCTACTATGAGACGCAGCGATATGTCAATTGTGAGTCTCTAGTACAACATATGTTCTATGTCCTAAGACCTAAGCTGACGCATGTACTCGGGATGGTGACATACTTGCTTTGGGCCGACCAAACGCTACTCCGTAACTGGGTAGTTATAAAGGTAGGTTTCGGGTTTGTCTAGAACCATGTGCGAGACATGGTCGAGCAAGATGGGATTTGCCCCTCCGATCAGGAGAGATATACTCTGGGCCCCTCATGTGATCCGACCAGGATAAGCATGGCCATGCAACAAGGATTATGAGATAATCCGGTTTGTGGTCGGCATCACTGGAACGAGAAAGTGGTCGGGCTAGCACAAGGATGACAGACCCGCCTTGAGCCCGACAACATATATCGTGTGGCAAAAGGAATGGACGTATAATGTATAGGTTCGCCTAACTAGCTTCATAGTCTGTTTGGTGTTTGGCATGCCTTGCTAGAGGCCGCTACCAACTGTGCAGTTCGGAGGTGATCCAAACTGCGACCAAGCCGGCTTGAACCTAAGGGGTCACGCGCTTAAGGGAAGGAACCTACGAGGTTGGATCTGAGGACACTAGTCGGATGTGATCGGAGCTGTATCCAGATTGTGGCCGAGTAGACATATGGGCTTTAGGGTCCGTGCGAGGCCCAAGTGTTGAGCCTGCGACGGACGCCTATATAAAGTGGAGGTGCTGCACACTCATGGGGTTGATCGCTTCGGCGTTGTCACTAGGGTTTGCATGTGTTGCGAATAGACACCTGCACTCGCCGCCAGTTGTGTGATCGGACCTAGCAGTCCGCCGCACGACGTTCCTCCTGCACGCGCGGATACCGTTAGAGGCGGTGCACTTGCGCCGCTCGGGGGAACCTGTACGTGGGAACTGACTACCAGCTATACGAGGGAGATCGGACGAGGAGGAGATGATCCACGCGGACGCGCTGCCCCAACTCTTCTTCTGCTGCACGCCACTGCGCGTCTAGTGGTAACGAACTGTGATCCATCTCCCGTAGCATGTTCTTGGTTGTTCTGCACGTAGGAAAATTTTAATTTGCAGTCGACGCACCCTACCGTAGTGTCCAACAGTGCGAAACCACAATTCATATGGTGTCGTCTCAATGGATTTCGATGGTGCCCTATTTAATAAAGTGTGGTTATGACGTTCGGACACACCGTTACGCTGTGGTGTTCTAGGTGTCATGAGTTGCAAAACTATTCCGCATTGTTTCAAATGAAGGCCAAACTCATAACTCAAATATTCACTTCCACTATCAGATCAGATCGTAGAAACTTAATTTTCTTATTACGATGATTTTCCACTTCACTCTGAAATTCTTTGGACTTTTCAAATGTTTCAGACTTATGTTTCATCAAGTAGATATACCCATATCTGCTCAAATCATCTATGAAGGTCAGAAAATAACGATACCCACCACGAGCATCAACACTCATCGGACCGCATACATCAGTATGTATTATTTCCAATAAGTCTGTTGCTCGTTCCATTGTTTCGGAGAATGGAGTCTTAGTCATCTTGCCCATGAGGCATGGTTTGCAAACATCAAGTGATTCCAAAAGCCCATCGGCATGGAGTTTCTTCATGCGCTTTACATCAATATGACCTAAACGGCAGTGCCAAAAATAAGTTGCACTATCATTATTAAACTTATATATTTTGGCTTCAATACTATGAATATGTGTATCACTATTATCGAGATTCAATAAAAATAGACCACTCATCAAGGGTGCATGACCATGAAAGATATTACTCATATACATAGAACAACCATTATTCTCTGATTTAAACGAATAACCGTCTCGCATCAAACAAGATCCAGATATAATGTTCATGCTTAACGCTCGCGCCAAATAACAATTATTTAGGTCTAATACTAATCCAGAAAGTAGATGTAGACACTACAAAAAAGACCCATACGTGACATTTTGGGCCCAACGAATTTTTTTCCTGTCATACTTATGACACTTCTATGACGATAATTGTGACAAAACTCGGTATCATCATAGATGTGGTGGGGTCCTACTTCTATGACAAAAATCATGACAGAAAATGGGCTTTTCGTCCTGGGCGGGCCGGAGACACAGCTGCATGACATTCTTTGGGTCGTACATGACAGAAAAAACCGTGGTAGAAGCGAGGGCGAGGAAAATATCGGGGAGTTCCTGGTTACGGTGGCTGGTCGGGGCCCGAGCAATGCTCGTTTCTCTCGTACGTACACGCGTGTGCGAGGTGTTGGGTTCTAAGTGAACCCGAGCGAGGCATTCGGCTCTAACTGAACCCGAGCGATCGCACTACAGGCTACACGTTACTGAACCCGAGCGATCGATCGATGGCTATTAACTGAACCCGATCGAGCGATTCCTTCGCTACTGCTGCTAACTGAAGCCGATAGATGTTGCCTCTAGATGAACAGTGAGCATTGTTGGCGGGGTTTGGATGAATAGTTCCCGGTGGGGGGTTGGATGAATAGGTCCCCGTGGTAGTAGAGGCCGTTGCCGCTGGATGAACAGTACCCCGATCGATTGAGCCGGTGGATGAACAGGACCCTGTGGAGGGCTGGTTGAACAGTAGCCGGTGGAGGGCAGGTTGAACAGTAGTCGGTGGAGGGCTGGATGAACAGTAGCCCGTGGAGGGGTGGTTGAACAAGACCCCATGGAGAGGGCTGGTTGAACAGTAGCCAGTGGAGTATGGATGAACAGCAGCCCGTGGATGAACAGTCGCAGGTGGAGGCTGGAGGAGGTCGACGGTGGATGAACAGTAGCCCGTGGAGGCTGGAGGAGGTCGAGGGTGGAGATGAACAATATCCCGTGGAGTCCTGTTTTGCGGTACGCCACACCCCTCCCGATGAACATGACCCCCATTTCGACCGTAGCTCTCCAACACAAGTCTGTTTCCTCCGTTTTGCGGTACGCCACACCCCTCCCGATCAACATGACCCTGTTTCGACTGTAGGAGGTCCAACAGAAGTCCATTTCCTCCGTTTTGCGGTATGCCAGACCCCTCCCGATGAACAGGATCCCGTTTCCACTGTGGCCATTCAAACACAAGGACGTTTCCTCCGTTCTACGGTACGCCATGCCTTGTTTCCATCGCTTGTTCCGTCCAAGCCGGTTGGCTCCCGATGAACACGATGACGCATTCCGTTTCGACCTAGCCGGTTGCCTCCCCATGAACACGACGATGGCGCAGCTTCTCTGTTCCGACCCAGCCATGTACGCGAGCCCTGGCCGTACGTATGCGCGAGCAGGCGTTCGAGACCCCGCCCGTATGTATGTACATGGTCGTATTTTATTTCTTGCACTCTGGCCGTTGTACGTACGTGTACATGCTACGTGCGCGCCTCTACTATGACGCGTGCCCTTCCTTACATGGCCACGGTTCATCGCTGCAGCCTGCAGACAGACCGATCATATGTACATACACGTTCGCGACCGGAATGACAACGCTACGTACGCTTCGACCAGGTGGGTCCCGACTGTCAGGCACTTCCTTCCATGCGAAGATGTAGCTGGTGGGTCCCAGCAGCCAGGGGGCGAATATTTTTTCTCCCTGTAATATGGACGCACTTCCTTGCGTGCGAAGATATAGCTGGTGGGTCCCAGCAGTCAGAGGGCAAACTTTTTTTCGCAAAAAACGGTGGCCCGTCCGGTGGGTCCCTGCTGTCATGTGGAGGAATAATTATTTTGCGTGTAATAAGGAGGCACTTCCTTGCTGCGGCCATGGACTCAACTGTCAGCCTCTCAATGTACAGTACTCTTCCGATGGAAGTCGTTTGTTGACCACATTGACCACGCTGCGCCGAGAGCCCCAAGGTGGTGAACGACAGCGAGGCCTAGGAAGGGAACGACGCGGAGCCGGGGAAGACGCGGCAGCGGATGCCCACGTAGAGAGGAGTATGAGGGTTCAATGGTTAGGCTGCGGTGTGAGGCTGCCGTCGTCGCAGGGCCTGGCCAGCGGTGGGAGTAGTATGGGGCGGTGAGGCCTCCGCGGCAGCACAGCCGGCCACGGGAGGCAAGAGCATGCGGTGGTTTGGACGACTGGAGCAAGAAAATCAGAGGTTGAATAACCAGGACGACCGTTGGATGTTAACAATCCAACGGTCACTTGTGATAGAATCGTTTGTTGACTAAGTTGACAAAGCCCTCTGTCCGCGTCAACTTAGTAGGCTCACAAGTCAGCCTCCCACTATGGTGAGTCCTAGTTAGCAGGGGGAGTATTCATTTTTGTGCGTAATAAGGAGGCACTTCCATGCGTGCGAAGATATAGCTGGTGGGTCCGAGCTGTCAGCGGGAGTATTCATTCTTTTTGGTGTAATAAGAAGGTACTTGCTTGTGTGCGGCCATGGACCACATGGGTCCTGAGGGAGACCTGGATTAGGGGGTCTCCGGACAGCCGGACTATATCCTTTGGCCGGACTGTTGGACCATGAAGATACAAGATTGAAGACTTTGTCCCGTGTCCGGATGGGACTCTACTTGGCGTGGAAGGCAAGCTAGGCAACACGGATATGTATATCTCCTCCTTTGTAACCGACCTTGTGTAACCCTAGCGCCCTCCGGTCTCTATATAAACCGGAGGGTTTAGGTCCGTAGGACAACATAAAATCATACCATAGGCTAGCTTCTAGGGTTTAGCCTCTCCGATCTCGTGGTAGATCAACTCCTGTACTACTCATATTATCAAGAATAAATCAAGCAGGACGTAGGGTTTTACCTCCATCAAGAGGGCCCGAACCTGGGTAAAACATCGTGTCCCCTGCCTCCTGTTACCATCCGCCTTAGATGCACAGTTCGGGACCCCCTACCCGAGATCCGCCGGTTTTGACACCGACATTGGTGCTTTCATTGAGAGTTCCTATGTGTCGTCGTCGTTAGGCTTGATGGCTCCTTTGATCATCGATAGCGATGCAGTCCAGGGTGAGACTTTTCTCCCCGGACAGATCTTTGTATTCGGCGGCTTCGCACTGCGGGCCAACTCGCTTGGCCATCTGGAGCAGATCGAGAGTTACGCCCCTGGCCACCAGGTCAGGTTTGGAAGCTTAAATTACACGGCCGATATCCGCGGAGACTTGATCTTCGACGGATTCGAGCCCCTGCCTAGTGCGCCACACGGTCGCGATGAGCATGATTTAGTTCTGCCATCGGACAATGTTCAGGAGATCGCGTCGGCAACTGCTCCGACGCTCAATTCAGAGCCAGTTGCGCCATCCATGGACGGGTGGATAGACCCCGCCACGAAGGCCGCACTCTCATAGGCGATCGAGCCGAGTACCGACCTTACCCTTCACGGGAGCCGTGACGCCGAACTACCCGATTCTTCCCCGGCCACGGACTCCGAACCGCCTGCACCCATGCCTATCGAATCCGACTGGGCGCCGATCATGGAGTTTACCTTCGCGGATATTTTTCAGCACTCGCCTTTCGGTGACATACTGAACTCACTAAGGTCTCTCTCCTTGTCAGGAGAGTCCTGGCCGAACTATGTTCGGCAGGATTGGGATCCGGATGACGAAGAAATTCGCCGCCCACCCACCACCCACTTAGTAGCCACTGTCGACGACTTAACCGACATGCTCGACATCGACTCCGAAGACATCGGCGGTATGGACGACGATGCGGGAGACGAAGAGGAACCACTGCCCACAGGGCACTGGACAGCCACCTCGTCATATGACATATATATGGTGGACACACCCAAAGAAGGCAATGGCGACGGGACAGCGGAGGATGACCCCTCCAAGAAGCAACCCAAGCGCCAACGTCAGCGGCGCCGCTCTAAGTCTCGACAAAGCAAAAGCAGTGACACCGGCACATGAGATAATAACACTCCGGACAATGCAGAAGACTACAACAATCCCCTCCAGCAAGATTTAGGCCAGGAGGATGGAGAAGCCAACCCTCCCGAGAGAGCGGCAGATGGAGAGGCGGAAGATGATAATTACATGCCTCCCTCCGAAGACGAGGCAAGCCTCGACGATGACGAATTCGTCGTTCCTGAGGATCCCGTCGAACAAGAGCGCTTCAAGCGTCGGCTTATAGCCATGGCAAATAGCCTTAAGAAAAAGCAACAACAGCTTCAAGCTGACCAAGATTTGCTAGCTGACAGATGGACTGAAGTCCTGGCGGCCGAGGAATATAAACTCAAACTCCCCTCCAAGAGTTACCCAAAGCGTAGGTTGCTACCCCGACTGGAGGAGGAAGCAATAAAACCTACATCTCCAGCGCATGACACGGCTGATCGGCCACCTCGTGGCTGCGACAAAGAGGCATTCAAGCCAAAAGTTCAGCCCGCACCCGGCGCCACTCAAATAAAAATGTCAAGACATGGGGAAATACGCCAGACCTGCGAGATGTATTGGAGGACAAAGTAAAACACGCAAGATCAATCTACGTATCGCGAGCGCGCGCCACTTTGCGAGACGATAACCGTCACACCGGATACAGTAAAGGTTAGTCCGGCCGGGCCGAACACAGCGGACAAGACTAATTTGAGCTGCGTCGCGATATAGCCCAGTACAGAGGCGCCGCACACCCCCTATGCTTCAAAGATGAAGTAATGGATCATCAAATCCTAGAGGGTTTCAAACCCGTAAATATAGAATCATACGACAACAAAAAACAGATCCTGCGGTATGGATCGAGGACTTCCTCCTGCACATCCACATGGCCCGCGGTGACGATCTACACGCCATCAAATACCTCCCACTTAAACTCAAAGGACCAGCTCGGCATTGGCTCAACAGCCTGCCAGCAGAATCCATTGGCTGTTGGGAGGATCTGGAAGCCGCATTCCTTGAGAACTTCTAGGGCACTTATGTGCGACCACCAGATGCCGATGACTTGAGCTACATAATTCAGCAACCAGAGGAATCGGCCAGGCAATTCTAGAAACGGTTCCTAACAAAGAAAAATCAAATCGTCGACTGTCCGGATGCAGAGGCCCTAGTAGCTTGTATGCACAACATTTGCGACGAGTGGCTCGCCCGGCACCTTGCCAGGAAAAGCCGAAATCTATGGCAGCCCTCACGACACTCATGACCCGCTTTTGTGCAGGAGAAGACAGCTGGCTGGCTTGCAGCAATAACATATCAAAGAACCATGGTACTTCGGATACCAAGGATGGCAATGGCAGGTCACGTCGCAACAAATACAAGCGCCACATTAACAACGATAAGACCGAGGATACGATAGTCAATGCCGGATTCAGAGGCTCTAAACCCAGTCAGTGGAAAAAGCCATTCAAAAGAAGCACTCCGGGCCCGTCCTGTCGGCGTTCTGGGAACGGGGGTCCCCAGACTTGCCCGCCTGCGGCGTGGCTCAAGTGGGGGCCCAGCGTGGCCCATCTTCATCAGCTCAAGCTCAAGACCCTCATGAGGGGCCAAACCTCGCGGTGCGAATGACCGGAAGCTTCCTCAGAGGTAGACTCATCAAGCAGGCTCGTGAGGAGGCGGAGAGATCAAGGCAGGGGTACCTCGCGAGGAGCCCGTGATGCAAGCCATGACGATCGAGACCAGGCGGGCGCCGGGCTGCGCAGTGTCCTTGTTTCCCCTTTGCTGCAAAGGGAGCAAGCACAGGCCAAGGCATCGGGCAAAGGTTACCATTTCGGTGCACGAGACCAAGACCAACAGAGCGGCAGGACGGAGGTCACCGTGGAGCCCAAGACGGCATCATCACCAGTGCTTTTGGCAGCCGAAGACCACCTTTGGTTAGGATAACTTGTACTAGATGTTCCCCTTCAAAATGGCCAATTGTTGGCGCCCTTCCCGCTCATTATTTGGGGAGAGGCCCAGGGCCTCTATAAATAGAGCTAGCCACCACAGAGTAGAGGGAGATCGATCTAGAGATCGGACATGAGAGATCGATCTAGAGATCGAACAGAAGGCACAGATCGAGAAACATCTAGAGATCTGGTAGAACCCCAGCAGAGAGAGAGAGAGGCGACTGAACTCACCCAAGAGGTTCATCGCACTAGCTCAAGAACACCTCTCACGAGGATGTTCTTCCCTTGTACTGTTCAACATCAGCCCCTGACACAATCCACCACGCCACACACTAGAGCAGGGTATTACACCACAACGGTGGCCCGAACCAGTATAAACCTCGTGTCCCTTGCGTTGTTCGTTGTTTCCAGCTTAGATCACGCGAGGAGATTGGACGTAGATCGGTAGGGGAGAGATCTGCGCGCGCACCCCAGTGTTCGAACCTCAAGGGTCTGCTAGAACCCGAAATCCGACATTTGGCGCGCCATGTAGGGGTGCGCCAAAATCTTTCTTCCGCTGTTCATGTGTGATCTTCCGTCGTGTCCATGGCTGACGCTCGTCGGGCTCGTGCCGAGCGCCGGGCTGCTCTCGCCACCCGCTTCGCCCAAACGGAGCCCATTGGCGGATATCCTCGTCGTTCCCCGTCGCCTGCCGCCAACGCCGCCACCGGCCCGGCGGGGAACGAGCAGTAGGCCTCGTCCCAGCATCCTTCGATAC
Source organism: Triticum aestivum (assembly GCF_018294505.1). Classification (NCBI taxonomy): domain Eukaryota; kingdom Viridiplantae; phylum Streptophyta; class Magnoliopsida; order Poales; family Poaceae; genus Triticum; species Triticum aestivum. Next base: position 60,323,663 of record NC_057797.1, on the reverse strand, counting down.
GGCGGGAGGGCCGCACCGCCACACCGTCGCTGACTCCAGCCGCTCGTCGTCCCACGCCTGTCGCGCCCCCACGGACGCGCACGCCGCGCTGCTCCTGGCAAGAGAGCTCCTGCACTATCGCCCCGTCGACAACCTCTACAAGGACTGGCTCGCCTGCATCACCAAGCTCGTCAGTGCCGCAGGGGGCTCCCCCTTGCTGTCCTTCTCGCTGCCTCGCCCTCCATTCTGCGTAGGAGGCGAGGATCAGGAGGTGCCTCCACCACCTCCTCCCCAAGAAGGCGCCCTGGCTCCAAGGTGTGCAACAACAGGGCGAGACCCTCCGCGTTCGGCGCCTGCATAGCAAGAAAGGATCTGCCAAGAGATCCCTCGTCCCCAACAAGGTGCTCGTGCGCTCCCAGCGTCGGCGCGCCAAGATCACATCCCTGCAACTCCACGCGAAGACCTCGCACTGCTCCAAGCGGCGGCGCGCGGTAATCCCCAGGAGCAAGCCAAGTACCAGCAAAAGGCACCGGTGGCCACAGCAGGCTGTCGCGCCCTCACCCCCGAGCTACGCGGTGTCGCATGGCCAGGCAAGTTCAAGCCTGACCTGCCCCCTCGCTACGATGGCACGGCGGACCCCGCGGAGTTCCTACAGCTCTACGAGCTATGCATCAAAGCTGCCAACAGAGACGAAAGGGTCATGGCGAACTGGTTCCCCTTGGCGCTCAAGGACGGGGCCCGCACCTGGCTCCTGGCACAATCTCCTCCTGGGACGAGATGCGCACTCGCTTCATCGCCAACTTCCAGGGCACTCACGACCGGCCCCCGGACGTGAGCGATCTGCGCCGCATCAAGCAGCAGCAAGGGGAAACCCTACAAAAATACATCCAGCGCTTCAACAATGCCCGCCTCAAGATCCCCAAGGTGACTGAAGAAGCCATCATCTCGGCCTTCTCCGATGGCATACGCGACATCAAGATGAAGGATGAGCTAGCAATCCATGAAGACCTGTGCACATCCCTGGAGATGTTTAACTTGGCGACCAAGTGCGCTAGGGCTGAGGAAGGGCGCCTTTCCCTCCTCAAACTCCCGGCTGCCGACCCAGAAGAGAAGAAGCCCAAGGCCAAGGACGTGAAGCGCAAGGGGGCTGCCGTGCTTGCAGCGGAGCCAGACACCAAGCGAGGCAGGGATCAGCCTGAGTCATCCAAGGGCAGCCGGTACTGCGTGTACCACGACCTCCACACCCACAACACCAACGAATGTCAAGAGCTCAGGGCCGTGAGAGATGGGCGTGTCGGCCGACACCCCGAGCGCAACAACAGGGGCTATGGCCGAGGAGGAGGAAGAGGTGGCGGATGATGGGAAGACCGTGGACCTCCCCAAGGGTGGCGTGACCGACCTCGCGAGGATCGCTGGCAGGATCAGCCTCGCAAGGGAGGTTGGGGAGATCAGCCTCGTGAGGATCGCCCGCACGACAACGCAGGCCTGCCTCCTCTGCCGCCACCGCCAAGGAGGAATGAAGGCCAACATCAAGACGAGGGAGCTGGGGGCTTCCATGAGCCACACGCAATCGCTTGCATCTTGGATGGCGCGCAGGCCCCAGCCTCACAGCACATCTTTAAGCAGTTTGCTCGCGAGGTGAATGCAGTCCTTCCCAAGCTTGAGGCCATGCGCCCACTCAGGTGGTCTGCGTGCGCTATCACGTTTAGCTCAGCGGATCAGCTCAAGTGCGCGGCAACGGCCGGAGCCCTCCCGATGCTTTGCTCCCCGGTCAGCAGCAACGTGCAGGTCACCAGGACCCTCATTGACGGCGGAGCAGGACTCAACGTCCTGTCCGTCGAGACGTTCGACAATCTCCAAGTGCCGTACGATCAGCTTCAGTCAACCAAGCCCTTCTCTGGAGTCACTGATGGTTCCACTGTTCCAATAGGGCAGGTTCACCTTCCAGCCACCTTTGGGCAGCGCAACAACTACCCCACTGAGCTCATCGACTTCGACGTCGCCCACATCCGTCTGCCATACAATGCCATCCTAGGGCACCCAGCCCTGGCCAAGTTCATGGCAGTGACTCATCATGGATACAATGTCCTCAAGATGCCAGGAAGCGGTGGAGTCATCACCGTACCCTGTGAAGAAAGGGACACCGTGTGTTCACTTGAGCGCGCGTTGCAAGCTGCAGCAATCGAAGACCCGGACCACAGGAACGGAAGACTTACCGAGGCGACCCTTAAGAAGAAGAAGGTTTCGCCTGGCCCAAGCCATAAGGAGGCCGGCGCCTCGGGAGGTGTTGCGTCAGGATCTGCGCCCAATCAGGGAGCGCCACCCCCTCTCACATAGGAAGGCGCGCCCGGCGCCTTCTTCAGGCAGGGCTCGGGGGCTCTTTCTTGGAGAACCACCAACTTTGCCAAGGTCGCGAGGGAGGCACTCGGGCACCACTTGGAGGGGTGCTTCCAGGCACGTTTCCCTCAGGAAGGTACAAGGCAAGGAAGACCAAACACTCAAGAGTTCATCGCAAGAAACACCCAGGAGCTACAAGAGTCGAGAGTCATGCGTGGCAGCCGCTGCTTGCCCACCGTAGCCCCACATCCAGGCGAGGATGGTGGGCTGCGTGTCTGCGTTAACGTGCCAGGGCTCAACCGAGCCGCGTCTCAGGAGTGCCTCTGGCCTTCGGGCGTGGGGCGTTGCGAGGGTCCACCTCACAGCTATGTTCGCATGCCTTTTGGCCTGCCGAACATGGTCGCCGCTCATCAGCGCCTACTGAGGAGCATTCTAGAGGCCCAGGAGGTCAGGCATTGTGTGGTCCTGGCGGAGATGGAGATGGCCCTCAGAGACCCACCTGTGCCTCCGGAGCCTCTCGAGGCTCCTGGGCCTGGGGGCTCATGAGGGTCGACGTCATCATCGTGCATCGCCCACTTCTTCAACATCACTTCATCTTCAACGGCACCAGGTGACATCTTTCTAAGTTCCGTTTTTAGCTGGGAGCGCCCACAGTGCCGCATCATTCCCAGGTCGCGTGGGTCCGTCCCTACGGCATGTATCCGTTTTGCTTATGCTCTTTACTTACCTTGTTGGGGGTGCCCTTCGGGCTGCATCAACCCCGAGCTGCTCGGGCCTGGCCCAGCGGCGTTTGCTTTTCCCGCGTCTACTTAAAATGAATTTCCTCCTGCGTGCTTAACGTACCCGACCTAATTGCCTGCTCGATTGATGCCTACCTATGGAGCCGCTCGCTCTGGCACGGCATTTGCGCACGGGTCCGTCCCTGCAACGCCGATAAATCTGAGTGGACGAGCTCTTGCCGCGGTAGCCCGCAAGGCGCCACCTCACCAGGCCCTCAGTGCCCCAATCACTTCCCCGGAGCGACCAACGGTTGGTTGGCAACCGTAACAACAGGTCTTGTTTCTCTTCATGATTGGTGTGCAGGACCTACTCCAGGAGCAATGCTGGGGACGTCGCGAGCTGCCTCTCCCTCTCTCCGGCACGGACCACTTGCACGGTAAAAGGGGGGCGCCTTAGCATCGTGACTCATGGGCTCCTACTGGCTCTCCAGCCCTCACCCCCTGGCCTTGACCCACGGCATCGCGACCTGTCATACCAGCGGCGCTGAGCTCGCTCGAGGGCCGGGACGTGAGGACGTAGAGCATTAAGGAAAGTGCGGGGGAGTGGGAAGAAGCTCGCGAGGACCTAACCTAGTAGCGCCTCAGTTGCCACCACTCGGGCCGGGCGCTTCGTCGAGGAACTACACCAGACTCAAGAGATAAGTCACGCCCTTACAGGAGTTGGACCAACGCAGCACAAAACCCTCGCCCAGTGTGGCTCTGTCACGGCGACATTGCCTTCCTTTCTCGCCCAGCGAGGGCTGCTTGAGCGCTAAAGGGGACCTCCTGAGCATCGCGACTCGGGGGCTCTTACCGGACCTCGGCCCTGATAACCCACAAGTATAGGGGATCGCAAATGTTTTCGATAAGTAAGAGTGTCGAACCCAACGAGGAGCTAAAGGTAGAACAAATATTCCCTCAACTTCTATCGACCACCAATACAACTCTACGCACGCTTGACGTTCGCTTTACCTAGAACAAGTATGAAACTATAAGTACTTTGTAGGTGTTGTTGGATAGGTTTGCAAGATAATAAAGAGCAAGTAAATAAAAGGTAGGGGCTGTTTAGGTTAAGAAACAATAAAGTAAATATAGCGAGTGTGGAAAAGTGGTGGTAGGAGTTGTGAAATTGCCCCTAAGCAATTGACTACTTTACTAGACCGATAGCAAGTATTATGTGGGAGAGGCCACTGCTAGCATGTCATCCCTGACTTGTAATTCTACGCACTTATGATTGGAACTATTAGCAAGAATCCGCAACTACTAATGTTCATTAAGGTAAAACCCAACCATAGCATTAAGATATATTGGTCCCCCTTCAATCCCGTATGCATCAATTTCTATGCTAGGTTGAAGCTTTTGTCACTCTTGCCCTCCAATACATAGTCCTATCAACATACAACTAACCCTAGGGTGTGATCCACGCGCGCAATCTTATGATGGGCACCAAATGACAACAACATAACCACAAGCAAATTAAATCAATCATAGTAATTCATCAACCACCGATAGGACAACGAAAATCTACTCAGACATCATAGGATGGCAACACATCATTGGATAATAATATGAAGCATAAAGCACCATGTTCAAGTAGAGGGTACAGCGGGTTGCGGGAGAGTGGACCGTTGTAGATTGAGGGGGGAAGGTGATGGATATGTTGGTGAAGATGGCGGAGGTGTTGGTGTAGATCGCGGTGATGATGATAGCCCCCGGTGGCACTCCGGTGCCACCGGAAGCGAGGGGGAGAGAGCCCCCCTCCTTCTTCTTCCTTGACCTCCTCCCTAGATGGGAGAAGGGTTTCCCCTCTGGTCCATGGCCTTCATGGCAAGGAAGGGGCGGGAGCCCCTCCGAGATTGGATCTGTCTCTCTCTCTCTCTCTGTTTCTGTGTTCTCAGATTCTTCCCTTTCACCGTTTCTTATATTCTCGGAGATCCGTAACTCCGATTGGGCTGAAATTTTGACACGATCTCTATCCGGAAATTAGCTTCCTTGTGGTGAAAGAAGGGCACCAACCGCCTTACAGGGTGGCCACGAGGGTCAAGGGCGCGCCTGACACCCTGGGGCGCGCCCCCCTACCTTGTGGGCCCCTCGAGCATCGTCTCGCGTGGATTATTCTTCCCAAAAATCATATATATTCAAAAAAAATCTCTGTCAGTTTTTATTCCGTTTGGACTCCGTTTGATATGGATATTCTACGAAACAAAAAACATGCAACAAACAGGAACTGGCACTGGGTACTGGATCAATATGTTAGTCCCAAAAATAGTATAAAAAGTTGCCAAAAGTATATGAAAGTTGAATAATATTGGCATGGAACAATCAAAAATTATAGATACGACGGAGGCGTATCAGGGCCGCTCACCTCCTGGCCTTGACCACGGCATCACGACCTGGCATACCAGGGACGGCTGAAGCCTGCCTGGGGACTGGGACCTGTCTGCGTAGAGCGCCAAGTCCTCGTGAGGATAGAAAGGGGGAGCCGAGCCTAGACAGGACAAGCACCTCGCATTGATTCATATTAAGACATAATGTTCGCAAAAGACATGGCAGGCGCCTTACATACCCCCACGGGGTGTTGCTTCGATTCCTCGCAGGGAACAAAAGTACTAATCCTAAGGAACGCTAATCGCCCGCACCTCCGCAAGGGACGCCATCATCAACAGTGGGCTGCCCAACGTCGGCGCCAACCCCATCCAGATCAGTGGCGTCGGTGGCTGGACGCAGCTGCCCTGCTCCGAGCACGGCGCGACCTCGGGGGCTCGTAGCTATCGTCGCTCGTGGCCTGCCTGCCCGCAGCGTGGCTCAAGTGGGGGCCCAGCGCGGCCCATCTTCATCAGCTCAAGCTCAAGACCCTCATGAGGGGCCAAGCCTCGCGGGGTGGACGACCGGAAGCTTCCTCAGAGGCAGTCTCATCAGGCAGGCTCACGAGGAGGCGGAGAGATCAAGGCAGGGGTACCCCGTGAGGAGCCCGTGATGCAAGCCATGACGATCGAGACCAGGCAGGCACCAGGCGGGCGCCGGCCTGTGCAGTGTCCTTGTTTCCCCTTTGGTGCAAAGGGAGCAAGCACAGGCCAAGGCATCGGGCAAAGGTTACCATTCCGGTGCAACGAGACTAAGACCAACAGAGCGGCAGGACGGAGGTCACCGTGGAGCCCAAGACGGTGTCATCGCCAGTGCTTTTGGCAACCGAAGACCACCTTTGGTCAGGATAACTTGTACTAGATGTTCCCCTTCAAAATAGCCAACTGTTGGCGCCCTTCCCGCTCATTATTTGGGGAGAGGCCCAGGGCCTCTATAAATAGAGCTAGCCACCACAGAGTAGAGGGAGATCGATCTAGAGATCAGACAGGAGAGATCGATCTAGAGATTGGACAGAAGGTAGAGATCGAGAAACATCTAGAGATTTGGTAGAACCCCAGCAGAGAGAGAGAGAGAGGCGACTGAACTCACCCAACCAGTTCATTGCACCAGCTCAAGAACACCTCTCGCGAGGCTGTTCTTCCCTTGTACTGTTCATCATCAGCCCCTGAGGCAATCCACCACGCCACACACTGGAGTAGGGTATTACACCACAACGGTGGCCCGAACCAGTATAAACCTCGTGTCCCTTGTGTTGTTCGTTGTTTCCAGCTTAGATCACGCGAGGAGATTGGACGTAGATCAGTAGGGGAGAGATCTCTGCACGAACCCTAGTGTTCGAACCTCAAGGGTCTGCCGGAACCCTAAATCCGACACGTCCAATTTGGACCGTATACTCGATCGCTCGTGTCAAATACACGGCACCCCCGACAAGCCAGCCAAGCACACCAACAGGGATTGTTGGGTGTTTATGCAGGCCGGCAAGTTAAATGCCGAAAACAAAGATAAGGGGTCACATAGCGATGATGAGGAGGAGCCCCGGCAGCCGAACACCGGAGGACAGAAGAGGTTCCCTCCACAAGTGCGGACGGTGAACATGATATACGCAACCCACATCCCCAAGAGGGAGCGGAAGCGTGTGCTAAGGGACGTATATGCGTTGGAGCCAGTCGCCCCAAAGTTCAACCCATGGTCCTCCTGTCCGATCACCTTCGATCGCAGGGACCACCCCGCTAGTATCCGTCATGGCGGATTCACCGCACTAGTCCTAGACCCAATCATTGACGGATTTCACCTCACTCGAGTCCTCATGGACGGTGGCAGCAGCCTGAACCTGCTTTATTTGGACACAACATGCAAAATGGGTATAGACCCCTCAAGGATCAAACCTACAAAAACGACCTTCAAAGGCGTCATACTAGGTGTAGAGGCCCATTGCACAGGCTCAGTCACACTGGAAGTGGTCTTCGGATCCCCGGATAACTTCCGAAGCGAGGAGTTAATCTTTGATATAGTCCCGTTCCGCAGCGGCTATCATGCACTGCTCGGGCGAACCACATTTGTGAGATTCAATGTTGTACCGCATTACGCATACCTCAAGCTCAAGATGCCAGGACCTCGGGGGTCATCACAGTCAATGGAAACACAGAGCGCTCTCTCCGCACGGAGGAGCACACTGCGGCCCTCGCAGCAGAAGTGCAAAGCAACCTCTTAAGGCAATCCACCAGTTCGGCGATTCAAGACCCGGACACCTTCAAGCATGCTCGGAGTAATCGGCAGCAAGACCGCCTGGCACGTTCCGAGCTCGCATAGCAATGCGGCCCCCACCCCAGTACCAGCCAAACGGCGAAATCCGTGCCACGCGTACATAAGTATGCATTAAAAATACCATGGGCACAAGTGGGGAGGGGGGCACGACTATGGCACGCCCCAAGACGTGGCTCAACCGCACTAGGGGCTTCCCGTTTTGTTATTTTTCTCCCTTTCAGGACCTTAATCTCTGGAAACCCCGTCCGGCAGTACGATTGCCGGACACACGATGCAACAACCAAGGAGGCAGAAAGCTACGTCGGACCACGGAACTCCCAGGTGGTCTCTCACAACGAGTGAAATACCTGCTTTAAATACCATTCCTCAACTTGCCCTTGGAGGGGACATGTCAAATATTCCTACTTTCTGCTTATCGCACTACTTGTATCATTCTGCTTTACGCACCTTTTTGAATAAACAATACACAACACTAGACTATTATCGCATTCTCTATTCCTCTTATATATATATATGTTCATTTATGACATTCAGCACCCGTACACTCTGGTACAGCCAATAAGCCAGGGGCTTAAGCGTACCCCATAATACGGCGTGAGAAGTCCGAACACTTTGACAGTGCGGCACCCCGAACTTATAGCATTATATGCATCAGCTCTGAATCATGTCTTGGGTCAATAGTTGGGTTTGCCCGGCTCCCATGTTTTGGTACCTTACGTTCCGCTATATCGGCTAAGGTAGCACTGGGAGAACTACTGCGATTGTGCCCCGGTTCAGCTGGGCTAACCACCTTAGTAGAGAAAGTTAAAACTGACTATCATGATAAGGCGAGAGTCTGGTCGCTGTTCGAGAGGTTTCGAGTCCCTAAAGACTTATGCCGCTTAGAGCGAGGAGTCGGCTTTGTCCGGCTTAAGGCGTGTATAGCGCCCCGAATTCGGCCTTCCGAATACTAGGGGCTTCACTAAAATTTAAAATTATAGAATTCTATGGCTAAGTGAGAGTGATAAAGCATTATAGTCCGATTGCCTTGTTCGTTGTGCTGAGCACGTCCCTCGAAGGACCCAAAAATGGGAACAATAGTGCTCAGGTTTATCCCGAACACCCCAGCACTCGTGGCATGGGGGCAGAAGCCGACGACTAGCCATATCTCGTTGCATAGCATATATGAACAAGTTTTCATAATACAGGATCACACGAGCAAGTTCATTCAAATATTACATCTTTCGCACATTCGTCCGCTAAAACACGGGCACCCTTCAGGACACCCTCATAGTACATCTCGGGGTGGCGATGCTCCTTGCCCTGCGGTGGCCCCTCCTTCACCAGCTTCTCGGCATCCATCTTGGCCCAGTGCACCTTGCACGGGCAAAAGCCCGACGTGCACCTTCGATGCAGACGGACCGCTTGATGACTTCCAGCCGTGGGCAGGCATCCACAAGCCGCCTCAGCAGGCTGAAGTAGCTGTTGGGAAGGGCTTCACCAGGCCACATCCAGACTATAAAGCCCTTCATGGCCTGTTTGGCTGCCTTGTGCAGCTCGACCAGTTGCTTCAGCTGGTCGCTCATAGGCATCGGGTGTTCGGTCCCAATATACTGAGACCAGAACAGCTTCTCCGTCGAGCTTCCCTCCTCGGCCTGGTAAAACTTTGCGGCATCCGACACGCTGCGGGGCAAATCTGTGAATGCTCCTGGAGAGCTCCGGACTCGGGTAAGTAACAAGTAATTTACTTTCACATGCTTGCTTTGCATATTTAATGCCTTACCCGTTGCTATCTTCCTTATCGCCTCAATCTCCTGGAGGGCCTTTTGGGCTTCAGCCTTGGCATTCTTTGCGCTCTCGAGGGCCGCGGCAAGCTCAGACTCTCGCGTCTTCGAGGCAAGCTCCAAAGCCTCGTGCTTCGTCACGAGAGCCTGTAGCTCTTGCTGCACCTCGCCCACCCGTGCCTCTTGCTTTTCCCGCTCGGTGCGCTCCTTGGCCGCTTTGTCTTCGGCCTCGGATAGCGCTTGCTTTAGGGTCGCCACCTCGGTCGTGGCCCCTGGCACATTCATGATGATCCTGTCATTTCGCAACCACATTTTCTTTTATATATATATAGCTTGGCAAGGCTGAGCTCTTTCTCGGACCCCTCGAGGTCCTGCTTCAGTGCGGCGACCTCCGCAGTAAGTGCGGCAGAGGTCAGCAGCGAAGCCTGCATACGCATACAGACATACCTATATTAGACTCCTGCATATTTTATTTGATCCTCTATTAGGCTTTTCTTTGTGAACACCAATCAGAGCATCAGGGGCTACTATCTATGCGGTATTTTCCTACATTTTCAATACTTACCTCCAAGCCTGTTAGAAGGCTGGCACAAGCTTCAGTCAGTTCGCTCTTGGCGGACTGAACCTTCTTGATCACCGCACTCATAATAGTGCGGTGTTCTTCGTTGATGGAAGCGCCTCGAAGCACTCCCAACAGGTTGTCCAGTGCCTCTGGATGGACAGAGGTCACCGGCACGGGCGTCTTGCCCCTTTTGGAAGGGGGCCGCCTGCCCGAGTCCGGAACCACTGGAAGTCCCGGCGCGGTGTTCGGCTGAGAGCCGAACTTGGAGCCCCCGGGAGTCTTGCTCCCTTTGCTCCTGGAGTCCGGAAGGTTGCCTTGAGGCGCCTCCGGGACTGTCTCCCCCCAGCTCGGTGCCCCTGGAGACAATACCTCGACATTGTCCGTAGGGCAAGGGGAGGAGGCGGTCGGAAGTGGATCGCTATCCATATCCGACGAGTCCAAGGAGCCGCCTGACGAGGATACGTCGATACGGGCTTGGGACGGTCTGCATAATAATATTCGGCGTTAGGAGAAGCAGTGCGACAAAGGTATGCTATGAGTTACTCTGGTATCCGAATACTTAAGACTTCGCCAGGAGCTTGGCCCTGAGAAGCCACTCGTCTTCTCCTTCGGCGGCGGTGGTGGAGCAGTCCGGAAGAAGAGTCCTTCCCTTCTTGGACCCTTCGGCCTCCCCGGTTGGGGCGGCCTTCCTTTTCTTGTCACCCCCGGCTGGAGGGGGAGCATCTTCATCTTCCTCCTTGTTTTCATGGGAGGACTGCGTCGCGGAGTTATCGGATGATGAGTCTGATACCACCTGGCGCCGGGAACTCTTTCGGGTTCCCTTGGCCTTCTTCTTGGTCTTATCCGGCACCTCATAAGGAGCCGGAGTTAGCATCTCCGTCAGGAGAGCGTCCACAGTGTCTTCGGGCAGAGGCGTCGGACAGTTAATCTGCTTCGATGTCTCCACCCAGTCCTATCAAAGGCATGGGAGCTCAGATCCCGCACATGTTTAAGCTATGGGAAATAAATACCCTATGTACAGAACTTACCGAATGCGTAGGGCGCTTCGCGCTTAGCCCACGGTCCTCGGTAAGAGAAGGAGGGACCTCGGCGCCCTTGAACAGCACCCTCCAGACGTCTATGTGCGTCGTGTCGAAGAGCTTGCTTAGAGTCTGGTGCCGGGCCGGGTCGAACTCCCATAAGTTGAAATCCCGTTGTTGACACGGGAGGATCCGGCGGAAGAGCATGACCTGGACTATGTGGACAAGATTAAGTTTCTTTCTTGTCATGTTCCGGATACACTTCTGGAGTCCGTCCAGCTCCACCGATGAACCCTAGGACAGGCCCTTCTCATTCCAGGAAGTGAGCCGCGTGGGGATTCCGGATCGAAACTCGGGGGCCGTCACCCAGTTGGTGTCGCGCGGCTCGGTGATGTAGAACCACCCCAATTGCCGCCCCTTTACGGTCTCCACGAAGGAGCCCTCGAGCCTTGCAATGTTGGGCATTTTGCCCACCATGGCTCCGCCGCATTCCGCTTGTTGGCCGCCCACCACCTTCGGCTTGATATTGAAGGTCTTCAGCCACAGGCCGAAGTGGGGCTGGATGGGGAGGTAAGCCTCGCACACGACGATGAACGCCGAGATGTTGAGGATGAAATTTGGGGCCAGATCATGAAAGTCCAGCCCGTAGTAGAACATGAGGCCGCGGACGAATGGATGGAGGGGAAACCCTAATCCGCGGACGAAATGGGGGAGGAAAACCACCCTTTCGTGAGGTTCCGGGATAGGGACGATCTGCCCCGCGACTGGCAGCCGGTGCGTGATATCCACGGCTAAGTATCCGGCTCCGCGTAACTTTTTGATGTGCCCCTCCGTGACGGAGGAGGCCATCCACTTGCCTCCCGCTCCGGACATGTTTGGAGAGAGTTGAGAAGGAGGATGCGGACTTGGGCGCTGGAGCTCGAGTGCGTGAGAATGGATGAGCAAGGAGGAAGAAGGCGTGGATAGAAAAAGGTGAGATCTTATCCCTTTATAAGGGCGGACTAAACTATGTGCCCCCACTTGCCTAGTAAAACTCGCTTATCTCCCAAGCGTCGTAATTGATGGCGCGATTGGGTAACCCACGTCCGTACTGATGGGAATCCCGTAATAAGGGGAACACGATCTCGGCTTTGACAAGACGTGTCAACACTACAAAAAAAATACACATCCGTGACATTTTGGGCCGAACGAATTTTTTTTCTGTCATACATATGACACTTCTATGACGATAATTGTGACAAAACCCGATATCATCATAGATGTGGTGGGCTCCTACTTCTATGACAAAAAAACATGATAGAAAATGGGCTTTTCGTCCTTGGCGGGCCGGAGACGTAGCTGCATGACATTCTTTGGGCCGTCCATGACGGAAAAAACCATGGTAGAAGCGACGGGGAGGAAAATTTCAGGGAGTTCCCAGTTACGGTGGGAGGTCGGGGGCCGAGCGATGCGCGTTTCTCTCGTACATGTACACGCGTGTGTGCGAGGCGTTGGCTCTAACTGAAACTGAGCAAGGCGTTGGGCTCTAACTGAACCCGAGCGATTGCACTGCAGGCTACACGTTACTGAACCGGAGCGATCGATCGGTGGCTGTTAATTGAACCCGATCGAGCGATTCCTTCGCTACTGCTACTAACTGAAGCCGATCGATGCTGCCTCTGGATGAACAGTGAGCGTTGCGGGGGGGGGGGGGTTGGATGAACAGTTCCCGGTGGGGGTGGATGAACAGACCCCGTGGTGTTGCCTCTGGATGAACAGGACCCCGATCGATCGAGCCGGTTGGGGCTGGATGAACAGGACCCCGTGGAGGGCTGGATGAACAGGACCATCCCGTGGAGGGCAGGATGAACAATAGATGGTGGAGGGCAGGATGAACGGTAGCCCGTGGAGGGGTGGTTGAACAGGAGCCGGTGGAGAGGGCTGGTTGAACAGTAGCCGGTGGAGTAGCGCGCAGTGGAGGCTGGATGAACAGGAGCCCGTGGATGAACAGTCATAGGTGGAGGCTGGAGGAAGTCGACGGTGGATGAACAGTAGCTCGTGGAGGCTGGAGGGGGTCGATGGTGGAGATGAACAGTATCCCGTGGAGTCCCGTTTTGCGGTAAGCCACACCCCTCCCGATGAACAGGACCCCCGTTTCGACCGTACGCTCCAACACAAGTCCGTTTCATCCGTTTTGCGGTACGCCACACCCCTCCCGATCAACAGGACCCCCGTTTCGACCGTAGGAGGTCCGTTTCCTCTGTTTTGCGGTACGCCAGACCCCTCCCGATGAACAGGATCCCGTTTCGAACATGGCCGGTCGAACACAAGGTCATTTCCTCCATTCTGTGGTACGCCAGGCCTCGTTTCCATCGCCTGTTCCGTCCAAGCCATCCCGACGAACACGACGCATTCCGTTGCCTCCCCATGAACACGACGCATTCCGTTGCCTCCCCATGAACATGATGCATTCTGTTGCCTCCCCATGAACACGACGACGTCGCTGTTTCTCCGTTCTGACCCAGCCATGTACACGAGCCCTGGCCGTACGTATGCGCGAGTAGGCGTTCGAGACCCCGCCCGTATGTACACATACGTCGCCATATTTTCTTTCTTGCACCCTGGTCGATGTATGTACGTGTAAATGCTACATGCGCGCCTCTACTACGACACGTGCGCGCCTCTACATCAACCAGTATATATGTACGTACACGTTCGCGACGAGAATAACAACGCTACGTACGCTTCGACCAGGTGGGTCCCAACTGTCAGGCACTTCCTTGCCTGCGAAGATGTAGCTGGTGGGTCCCAGCAGTCAGAGGGCGAATCGTTTTTTTTTTTGCCCGGACGCACTTCCTTGCGTGCGAAGAAGTAGCTGGTGGGTCCCAGCAGTCAGGGGGAAATGCTTTTTTCGTGAAATACAGTGGCCCGTCCGGTGAGTCAGCTGTCAGGTGGAGGAATCATTATTTTCCGCGTAATAAGGAGGCACTTCCTTGCTGCGGCCATGGACCCAGCTGTCAGCCTCTCCACGTACAGTCCACGTCCGATGGAAGTCGTTCCTTGACCACGTTGACCACACCACGCCGAGAGCACCAGGGTGGTGGACGACAAAGAGGCCTAGGAAGGGGACGACACGGAGGCAGGGAAGACTGGGCAGTTGTTTCCCACGCGGAGGGGAGTACGACTATACGAGGGTTTACTGGTTCATCTGCCATCGCCGGAGAATAACAGCAGGTGTGGGTGAGTAGAGGGATGGCTAGGCCAGCGATGGGAGTACAGTCGGGCGGTGAGGCCTGCGCGGCAGCATAGCCGGCCGCGAGGAGGAGGGAGTAGGCAGTCCCGCCGGCGCTTGTTTGAGCGGCTGGAGCAGGAAGAGCAGAGATTGAAGAAGCACGACAGCCGTTGGATGGACATCCAACAGTCAGTGCTTGTGCATCAACCTTTTTTTAGGAAAGCCTCAAATCTATGGAAAACAGCATACAACCCATCTGCCATTATTTCTAATAATTTACGGCCCATTTGCTAATTCTTAAGGTTTTTTTGGAGCCCATATTCTTTTTGTTAGCATTATAGCCCATATTGTGGCAACGGTTAAAAAATTATACGAAATTTTGCATAATTCGGTGCGGTCCGAACTGTTTTTAATCCCGAAATTTCGACTCACATTCAAACTGATTTTAAAAATAAATGTATATTAATATAAAATCCAAGAAATTCTCCACGCATAAAAATTAATGTAATTTAAAATCTTGAAATGAAAAAAAGATATTTGAAACTAATTGTCGGTTTGATGTGTTTTAAAAATGTACAACCCATTTCTCATTACCGATGGGCCATTTTCTCGGCCAGCCGAATGAAAGCTCTCCTCGTCTTGAAAGATTTGCAGCCCAACAGGCCTGAAAAAGCGACTTACTTGGCAAATCACAAAAAAAACTGGGCTGTGGCCATGGACCCAGCTGTCAGCCTCTCCACGTACAGTACTCTTCTGATGGAAGTCATTCCTTGACCACGCCATGCAGAGAGCACCACGGCGGTAGACGACGGTGATCCCTAGGAAGGGGACGATGCGGCAGTGGAAGCCCGCGGGGAGAGGACTACGAGGGTTCACTGTTTCGGCTGCGGTGTGAGGTTGTTGTCGCTGCATGGCCTGGCCAGCAGTTGGAATAGTAGGGGGTGGTGAGGCCTCTGCGGCAATATAGCCGGCCATGGGAGGCAGGAGCATGCGGCACAACCGGCGCTGTTTTGGGCGGCTGGAGCAAGAAGACCAGAGGTCGAAGAAGCACTACGGTCGTTGGATGGACATCGTACAGTCACTGGAGCTAGAATCGTTCATATTGACTAAGTTGACAAAGCCCTTCGTCCCCGTTAATTTAGTAGGCCCACAAGTCAGCCTCCCAGCAAGGTGGGTCCCAGCTAGCCGGGGGAGTATTCATTTTTTTGTGCGTAATAAGGAGGCACTTCCGGTGGGTCCGAGCTTACATCGGGGGGGGGACGTTTTTTTCACGAAATACGGTGGCCCGTCCGGTGGGTCCCAGCAGTCAGGGGGAAAAGATTTTTTTTCGCAAAATACTGGTGGCCCGTCGAGTGGGTCCCTGCTGACAGGTGGAGGAATAATTATTTTGAATGTAATAAGGAGGCACTTCCTTGTTGCGGCCGTGGACCCAGCTGTCAGCCTCTCCACGTACAGTACATGTCCGATGGAAACCGTTCCTTGACCACGTTGACCACGCCGCGCGGAGAGCACCAGGGCGATGGACGACGGCGAGGCCAGGAAGGGGACGACGCGGAGCCGGGGAAGACATGGCAGTGGATGCCCACGCGTAGAGGAGTACGAGGGTTCACTGGTTCACTGCGGTGTGAGGCTGCCGTCGTCGCAGAATAACAGGGGGTGTGGGTGAGTAGAGGGATGGCCTGGCCAGCGGTGGGAGTAGTAGGGGGCGGTGAGGCCTCCGCCGCATCACAGCCGGCCACAGGAGGCAGGAGCACGAGGCACGACCGGCGCTGGTTTGGGCGGCTGGAGCAAGAAGACTAGAGGTTGAAGAAGCACTACGGCCGTTGGATGGACATCGTACGATCACTGGAGCTAGAATCATGCATATTGACTAAGTTGACAAAGCCCTCCGTCCCCGTCAACTTTGTAGGCCCACAAGTCAGCCTGCCACTAAGGTGGGTCCCAGCTAGCAGGGGGTATTCACTTTTTTGTACGTAATAAGGAGGCACTTCCGGTGGGTCCGAGCTGACAGCAAGGGGAACGTTTTTTTCGCGAAATACGATGGCCCGTCGGGTGGGTCCCAGCAGTCAGGGGGAAACGTTTTTTTCGCGATATACTGGTGGGCGTCCGGTGGGTCCCTGCTGTGAGGTGGAGGAATAATTATTTTTCGTGTAATAAGGAGGCACTTCCTTGCGGCTATCGTGGACCCAGCTTTCAGCCTCTCCACATACAGTATTCTTCCGATGGAATTCGGTCGTTGACCACATTGACCATGCCGCGCCGACAGCACCACGGCGGTGGACGACGGCGAGGCCTAGGAAGGGGACGATGCGGAGACGGGGAAGACGCGGTAGTGGATGCCCACGCGGAGAGGAGTACGAGGGTTCACTGGTTCGACTGCGCTGCCGTCGCCGCAGAATAACAGGGGGTGTGGGTGAGTGGAGTGGAGGGATGGCATGGCCAGCGGTGGGAGTAGTATGGGGCGGTGAGCCCTCCGCGGCAGCACAGCCGGCCACAAGAGGCAGGAGCAGGCAGCACGACCGGTGCTGGTTTGGGCGGCAAGAACAAGAAGACCAGAGGTTGAAGAAGCACTACGGCCGTTGGATGGACATCGTACGGTCAGTCGAGCTAGAATCGTGCATATTGACTAAGTTGACAAAGCCCTTCGTCCCCTTCAACTTAGTAGGCCCACTATACTGGGTCCCAGCTAGTAGGGGAGTATTCATTTTTTTGTGTGTAATAAGGAGGCACTTCCTTGCGTGCGAAGATATAGCCGGTGGGTCCGAGCTGTTAGCGGCGGTAACGTTTTTTTCACGAAATACAGAGGCCGTTTTGGTGGGTCCCAGATGTCAGGTGGAGGAAATCATTATTTTGCGCATCATAAGGAGGCATTTCCTTGCGTGCGGTCGTGGACCCAGCTGTCAGCCTCTCCACATACAGTCCACTTCAGATGCATGTCAGTCGTTGACCACGCTAACCACGCCACGCCGACAGCACCAGGGCGGTGGACGACGGTGAGGCCTAGGAAGGGAATGACACGGAGGCAGGGAAGACTCGGTCGTTGTTTTTGTTTCCCGCACGGAGGGGAGTACGACTGTACGAGGGTTTACTGGTTCGTCTGCCCTCGCCGGAGAATAACAGCAGGTGTGGGTGAGTAGAGGGATGGCTAGGCCAGCGATGGGAGTATGGTGGGGCGGTGAGGCCTGCGCGGCAGCACAGCCGGCCGCTTGGAGGAGGGAGCAGGCAGTCCCACCGGTGCTTGTTTGAGCGGCTAGAGCAAGAAGAGCAGAGATTGAAGAAGCACAACGGTGTGTTTTAAAAATGAAAAAAAATGATATTTGAAAATAATTGCCGGTTTGATGTGTTTTAAAAATGTACAGCCCATTTCTCATTACTGATAGGCCATTTTCTCGGCCAGCCGAATGAAGCTCTCCTCGTCTTGAAAGATTTGCAGCCCAACAGGCCTGATAAAGCGACTTACTTGACAAATCACAAAAGAACTGGGCTAGCCATTTTCAGAAAGAAAAAAAACTACTGGGTTGGTCTGTGGTAAACATAAAAGAAAAGGCTGTCTAGACAGGCCAGAGTGTCCCGCACAGCCCAGTTGACACCCTGCTTCCGTCTCAAAAACAAATTAGATAAATGCCACTCCAATTATGGCGATTCATAAAAATGCCACTGCAATTTCCAAACTTTGAAAAATGCCACTGCAATTTTTGCAAACTTTGAAAAACGCCACTGAGTTTGCAAACTTTGAAAAACGCCACTCTAGACTTCGAAAAATGCCACTAGAAATGGCATGAAATGGCATTTTTCAAAGTTTGGAAATTGTAGTGGCATTTCTCGGATACACCAGATTTGGAGTGGCATTTATCAAATTAACCCAAAACAAAAATAACTAGGCGAGTTGCTGGGTCCCTGGTGTCAGCCGCTCGTTGTGCAATTCTCTCGTTTATTGACTACATTGACAATGGCATGGGACCCAGATGTCAGAAATCCACTAGGAGGAGCCATTTTTTATTGGCTTCAAATAAGGAGGCACTTGTTTGCATACTGCCATGACCTTGGCGGGTCCCTGCTGTCGTCCTCTCCATGTACAGTACCAGTTAGTCGTGCTTCAAAACTGATCGGCACGCCATTCAAAAAATAAAGGTCGATAACTAATGCGGCACCTCGGGCCAACGCGGCCAGATCGAATTTTGCACGAGAAATTACACACCATGTTTTGTTGACATGTGGTCCCATTCCAACATATCAGTGAGACGACGGCGAGTAGTTGGAGTATGTTCGAACGGATGTGTAGGCTGGGGCGCCTCTTCGTGAACCGTGGCAAACTCACAACCGTCCACTGACTCTTTGCCTTTCCCTCTCAATTTGGAACTGTTGTCGCACGCTCTTCCTCACCCTCCTCCATTTTCCTTCAGCCCTTCACCCTTTCTTCTGCCATTGTTCAATCGTCTTCTCCATGGAGGGAACAGGCCGTAAACGACCCCACTATTCTTGCTCCGATCTGAAAGATGACATGGTGGAGGAACTCATTAATCGGTGCGACATCATCACCTCGGCTAGCATGGCAGGTTCGTTCAAGCCCATTCTCGACTCAACTAATAACATCATTACAAAGAACCCAAGAGTCAAGGAGCGGTTTGATCTCCCCTATCTTCTTCGCCGTGACCCTGATGACTGGCGCCGGCATGACGGAGGCATCGCCCTGTGCCAGTAGATGCCGCTTGATAATGATACGTATGATGTTAAGATGTCATCGCTCGAGGGCAAGGCTTGGGTGGGCGCAAATGGAGATTGGGTTGTTTACATTGGGTCCAACTGTGAGTGGGAACTTGTGAATGTGTACACTCGTCACCGGGTTCCACTTCCAAAAATCTCATCACACTGCCCAGAGGTTGAGCACACCAGTAATGTACGCACGTTCAAATACGATCATGGTGACTGTCTTCTACGGAAGATAGCAATTTGTTGAGTTCCCAACCGCTCTTGGAATTACAACAACTATCAAGTTGTTGCTATCTTCGACAAGCTTGTTGCCGTCCTTCGTGGTTCGACTCGATGGATATTGCTCAAAAATCAGTTTCTGTACACGGATGAGTACTGTGATGCAATTCAATACGAGGGCCTTGTGTTTGCTGCCACCACTCGTGGCACTATTTTTGCATGGCATCCTAGTAATTTCGGTACGTTTGTCTTCCACCGTAATTATAATTGTTTCATCCACATGCATGCGGGTTAGCAAGTTTCCCTTTACTAATTAACCTTCTTCTTCTGTTCCAAGGTCTTGTGAACATCCCACCACCTATACTTGAAAATTTTTATAACCAAGGGGGAGATGATGATGGTGATGATCACGAGCATGAGGACGAGCAGCGCCGATATACTCTGTGGCGCCTGGCAACTAATTCCGATGGATCACCTCTTCTTGTGTGTATACAACGCACTGATGATGTTACTGGTAAGGAAGCAGGTGTCTCCCATGGTCGCACTCTCCAGACCTATTCCAACACCCGTTGCATGGTATTCGGGATGGATACTAGTGTGTTAACGCCAACTCCTTCTCCCTGGCATAGAATTGATAGTCTTGGAGAAAACTCGCTCTTCCTTGGACAAAACTATACAATGATGGTGAAAGGCGATCCAACTGCCGTTGACACATTTATGAGAAGCAACTGTGTCTATACCTCGTACATTTGGGTGGTTCCCTACCCTCGTACTGATATAGTAGGCGGCTTCACCCTGGATGATCAGTCCTGCGTTGGTCTCCAGATCGAAGCAAGTCCTAGAGAATCAGTTGTGGTTCAAAGCAAGCGTTTCCAACGCCGCGGAATGGTTGAGTTGAAGTTCATTTGATGGCTTGTTATTTGTTGTGTGGTGAAAACTTTAGTATTTATAATGTATCCTCGTTGTCGATGTGGGTTGATGACCTATTGTATGTAATAAAATGATATGCCTGTGATAAACTTACTAAATTTATGAATGACTTTCGAGTCGCTTCTCTAAATTTGTACTAGCTTCGCATGCTTCGCGCGTCGGGCGGGTGTTTTTACTGTAGCCATATGTTAATGTGTTTGTTGTATGTAACCAGCACCTCGAATCCTCGATACTAGTATACTATATACTAGTAGGAGTAAGTAGTAGGAGTAGTAGGGTGGCATGGGCCAGAACAAGCATTCACGTCCAGGAGTACGGCACACGCCACCACCACGACATCCATCTGACACCATATTATTTCTTGGAGTCTATGCTAGAGCAATCTCTTCAACCTCGTCGTTTCTCTAAGGCTGGTTATAGTGGGGAGTAACTTAGACTAGTGTCATGCATATGACACTAGTCTTTGTTACTACCTTCATAGTGCAAAGTAGCATACAAGTAGTATCATAGATGATTGCATTTATTACATTATAGACTCATTTTGCTTTGGTTTGCGTTATGTTATAGTAACATATTATGTTACTCCAAACATTTCTCTCCTCATTAACTATATGCCACATAAGCAAACTTGTCTTGAAATGCGCTATGTTACTTGCTAAGTTACTCCCACTATGACCAGGCTAACTTCAGCCATCGCGCGGTGGGCGAGGTGGGGTTTTGCCGATAGTCGGTTTCCTTAACTGCGGTCCCACTTGTAAGGCCAACTCCAACGCACGACCCCAAACAGACCTCCGTTTTGCACGAACTCCAACGATAATTTCTACTAAAAAAGAAAGACCAAAGAAAACAAGAACCACAAGAATACATTTTACTACTCCTGTAAGTTGGATTAGTGCCTTCTCAATGCATTCATTGTTGATCTGTGGAGGCTCGATCTTGCGTGCTTCTTTCTTCTTCGAGTGTAAAGAAGTAGACGTTGCTTCCTCGCATCTAGTCTCATGTCTAGCCTCTATTCTAGTAGGAGTATCAACAAGTGCACTAATCTCATCCGATAGCATAACCGAAGATTTGGTCGGGTTCTTCCTCCTTTTGCCGACACGTGGGACATCCAGCATCCAGGTTGTGTCATGAAAGAAAATAGAGTGGTAGTTGAAGCCACGAGATGTGCATCTTGGGTTAAACTGTAAATAGAATCTTACTACTCTTAAGTAACTCCAAAAGCGGCCACCGAAGATCTTTATTGGATTTGTTTTTCATCACCAGCATGTCGAGGTGAAAGATGTGCAGGTTCAGTGGGTCCTCTTGCATTTTCACTGACATGTGGGGCCGCATGTGAGCAAACAGACGATGGGCTCCACGCGTCCGCTGGCTGGCTGAGAAGAGAGATAGAGGAGGGTTGAGCACGGACTGCAGGAAATTTGTTCTACGTACCTCGATATAGTGGGGTGGCATGGGCCATAACTCAGTAGCATTCACGTCTAGCAGTACGGCACACGCCACCCACATGAGTCCCATCTGACACCAATTTTCTTGCAGTCCATGCTACAGCCATCTCTTCTCCCTCCTGTTTTCTCAGCCATCGTGCGGTGGGCGGGGTGGGGGTTTGCCGATAGTCCGTTTGCTCAACTGCGGTCCCACTTGTAAGTGAAAATGCAACACCGCACGCATTCCCGCTTGAGCGGCGTGCCGGACCAACCATGTGGGGGTGCGATGCGAACATGGCAGACTTTTCCTTTTGAACTCATAACTTGTAAATTTTGGTTCTGCTCCATGGCATGACTGATAGATAGAAAATAACGATTTTGCCTAGAGTAATGAGAAGTTTGGTTCTGGCGCCGTTCATGCATGGAGTACGTACGAAAATTATGAAGTTGATGTGAAAGGTAAGATAATTACTGTAGTATCATATACTACTACATGGATTTGACGGAAAGATAAAAATACATACGGGTCCATCAATGCTCAACGACATCCTCACACCCTAGTGCGCCGGGTCACCAACCGACGTGTGAGGAGCAGCGGCGTTGGCGGCGAGCTCAACGTGCTTCTGAACAGTGCCGTCCAAGGTTGCCCTGCACTCCAAGAAGGTCAGCGTCCTATCGTCCTCCTCTTGCATGTACTCGCCGAGTAGTAGTCCTTGTGGATGATTTGCGCGTAGACGTGGGTGATTATGTTGATGGTGTCTTGCTGCGCCAGGCGCTGCACGGCGAGCGCGACCTCGAGGTGGACATTCTCCGGCACGACGGCGGGCAGTCGCAGGGCCACTAGTGCGTCGAAGAGGTTGTTACCATAGTGGCTGCTGAGGGTGGCGGGCATCGCAGAGCTTGGGCGCGTCGGCTGGAGGCTTACGTCAAAGTCATCCGCAAGCTTCTTGACGATGGTGAACTTGTCGAGGAAACCGATGAGGACCTCGTCGAACAAGGAGACGAAGCTGTCGTCCAAGCGGCCCCTCGCCCTGGCGGCCTCAAGCAATACTACCTGGAGACGTTCCTCGGTGCCGGGCCGCAGGCCGGCATCGTGGACCATCTGGCACAGCCGGCTGATGCTCGCGCTCATCGCCTCCATGGGTCTAGCGTAGCTTCTAGTCAACTGATCTTGCGATTCGAGTGATCACTCAGCCCTTGGTTAGCGTGCGTAGGTGCGTAGGATTTCGTACTACTCCTCGGCCCTCTACTGCACCTGCCTTTGGCTGTATGATAGGTGGGCCAGCCACCCCCTGGGGCCACGTGTCATTCACCCAAAGGCAGTTGCCGTAAGTCAATGAAGCTGCGTCCCCCTCCGTGCCGGTGCAGTATAGTCATCTCACCGGACCTCTAGTTGGGGCCAAACGAGAGAAGTTTGATGTTTACTGGTTTATTGGTCCCCTTTGCATTTTGCGCCAAGTTTTGACCTTTGATTTAACTATAAATGTTAATGCATGTAAACAAAAATGTTGTGTAAGTCACCTTACGAAAACCAAATAATCCCAAAATACTTAGGCACGGTGCATTAACTCCCTCCTTGTTTCTTATTTCGTGACATATCAACCAATGAGAGATGTGGGCCGTGCATGCTTTCAATGACTTGAGACTACCAAACATGACATGCAGTGTTTAGTTCATTGCATGTAATCCTATTAGTACTCTAGTTAGGAGTAGCAAAAAAACATTAAGTTCTCTCGCCGATAGGAATAAAACACCATGTATTTATTTACAGAGGGAGTAGTACATTTTTGGTGACATGCATTACTAGATATTGCTAGTCAAATACTAAAATCCAGATGGATGTGGTAGTACTCCTAAATCCAGACGGTGGTGCTACTAGTACTAGTAGTAGTACTACCAATGTAGTAGTAGGAGTACTAGCACTGTACTATCCGTTGGTCAAATTATTACGTGCTGCTCCTCATAGTGAAGTGACAAGACCCTGCGCCGGAGATGACACCTGAGTATAGGCGCCGTGTTCGGCATACCATAGTCAGCCTCACCGTCTGCAGTCACTATCATCATGGCTGTAGAGCTAGCCTGCTTACAACTAGCCCTGTTCGACATAATTTCCCGTGCGTAGATGCCCGTGCATTGCACGGAACACCAAGATTGGGGGTGGACGGCTCCGGCAGCGGCCATCGCGCCAGATTTTTCCACGGCCTTCTACTCCTAGATGTGGTGGGGAGGAGATGAGGCTGATTGTGAGAGACAAGGAGTTGTTTGTAAATAGGGAACAAGTGCGGGCATCTTTTTACAAAAATGGAGAAGCTTGGTTTGTATGCGTCAGATCTAGATCCGACGGCTATTGGTGAAAGATGGGAGGCACAACATCATCACCAACTCAGGACCTGTTTGATTCGCAGGATTTTGAAAACGCAGGAATAGCCGAATAGGACACGGCAATATTACAAGTTTCAAACTGATATTACAAATGTTAGGAGTAATGCTGCACCTACGAAGAGGGAATTACTAGGAAGTTTACGTAAGAACTTTCGTTACTTTAGGTGGATGCAGCATTATCGTACAAACTAAAATCCACCGCCCTGACAAGTCACTAATGGGCAAATAAGTTTTCGAGTCTCTGGCCACTTGATGTTTCAAAAACAAATTCAGCTTCTGCGGAGAAATGAGCTCCACCGTGTACCCGCGCGGGTGTGGCTGGGCACGAAGCGTGAGTACGTGCACGGTGCACCTATTCTCTTCTTGTATACGTACACCACCTACGTGGGGTTGTGTGAGAGAGATACAAACCTAGAGAGATATAGTGTGTGGGTTCTTGAGAGTTTTTTTTGTGGGGGGGGGTCAATCAAAAAATTTAACATATGCAATGTGTGTGAAATAGAGTCCTGGATATAACATATATATAGAGGGGGCGATCCACGAGAAGAGAGTGGAGGTATCATCGGCTTGAGGTGTCCATAGAATCGAAGAGAGGGATGATGTGTGTGTGTGTGCGCGCGCGCGATCGATAAAGAGTGCCATCGAATTTGTGTGTGCCCACGTCAAAGATATAGAGTGGCTGGCCTACTGGAACGTGAGATGGGACATGTGCAGTTTGTCTCTGTGGCATGGATACCTACCTGCAGCGCTCGACTATCGGTGTGTGGTGGGGGAAGAGGGAGGCCCAATTAACTATAGAGGTACAATGGCTGGTATATGTGTGGAGGAGGAGAGAGGCCTACCTCATGTATTAAGGAGATCGATCTGCCTCATGTATTAAGGGAGATCGATCGGCATCCATGCATATGTGCAGGAGATGAATAAGGTTGGGAGAGAGACAGAGCTAGAGTGTTGGAGGGGGTGGTAGTGGAGTTGCTTCTAACAAATGGTGGGATAGGCTTGCTAGACAAACGGAGGGCACGCCCGCAATATCAATAAGAGAGGAGATGGCTGCTTGTTGTCTGTGCACGTGCGTGTGAGAGACGGGTCAGGAGGCATGCACGAATGATGAGGGGGGACGATGTGGCTGTGGTAAGCAGACGTAACTACATAGGAAGATCAATCGCCCTTTGTAAGATAAAGGAGAGACATAACTTGTGAGGTACGTCGATCGATGGGGGGTAGTTAAAGTCGATCTAGGTATATGTTGGGAGATCGATCGGTATACATGCATGTGTGTGTTAGAAGCAAATGAGGCACGAGGAGAAGGATAGAGAGAGAGGGATGCATGTAGGAGGTGGTACGAGAGGCATACTATATCGAGGGGGAGGAGTGTGCGAGTACGAGAACGATGAAAAGAGTGGTGGGAGTGAGGCATGGACGGTGACAAGAGAAGAGGGGAAGCTTGTGTTTGTGCTAGGCACACCTGGCTAGAGAGGCATATCGATCGATGTGTGCCGTAAAGAAGGAGCTGGGGGGCCTACACACACCGTGGGTGAACGACCTAAAGTGAAAAGACGAATTTGCGCGATGGAGCTAGAGAATGCTGAGGGAGGGTGAGAGGGATGCGGGCGTGTGCATGCACAAGAGAAAGTTAGCGCTAGCTACAAAGATAAGAGGGTTGTGTGGGTGTAAAAGACGAATAGAGATCATATATACTTCATTATAAAAAGCGAATTCGGATATTTGAAGAATTTATCATAGTGTTTCAAACCGACGGATGTGTGAATATATATAACGGTGATACACATGGTGTGGTTATGAACATGGTATACTACATTTAATATGTTTTATCTCTACTCTTATAAAAAACGGAGTTGTTGATGATGGTGTGCCTGCCATCCTGCATTATAGGCCGTCTGATTTATATCTGGCGGATAGCAAGGAAACTATGATGGTTGAAGTTGGCAACAATCATGATTGTAGATTCTTATTGAAATAGAGAAACGAATTCAAATTTAGTTCGAATTGCAGCGGTAGTATAGACATTTGGAATGCACTAAAATGTTGGTATGAGTAGGTTACATGCATTATACAGCAAGCGAAAAAATTTAATCGGACATAACATGGATTCATACTCCCTCCTTCCATCTATATAGGGCGTAATGAGATTTTTAAGACCGCCTTTGACTATTGACAAGATTAATAGTACATGACATGCACAATGTGAAAATTATATCATTGAAAGAACCTTTCACAGACGAATTTAACGGTGTGCTTTGTGTAAGTTGCATGTCATATATCATTGCTCTAATATTTGGTCAAAGTTAGCATCGAAAAACGCATTAGGCCCTATATAGATGGAAGGAGGGAGTAGCTTTGAATAGCATTTGTATAGTAAAACGGGGCAAGACTCTCTCTTTGTGTGGTGTGAATAGTTTTATTTTTTCGTTTTCTTTTTGGTTGAGGGAAGTGCGAATTGATTTGGTACGTACAAGTACAATATTACTACACGTTAGGCTTGTCCCTAAAATTCAACCCGCGTCTTGTTATATCCCGAAAATTCAGATATCGTGCTCCCAAAACTGGCGCCTTCACAACCCGCGCCTTGCTATCCCGAAATTACAACGCGCGCGAAAACTCCCTCCAGCTGCCAAATCCCGACACGCGAAATCCCCCTTCTAACCCTGAGCCGAAAGGGCCGCTAGTTCAAATCGGTGGGGGGTACTTTTGTAACACACCCTACATTTTGGACAAGCGCGTTCCTAAGTCATGCTTCACCCCCTCCCATCGCCCCCTTTTCGCCATTCGAAATCCCAGGCCGCCATAACCTCTCCGCTCCAGCCGCGAAACCCCACCCTCCTCCGTCCGCCACGTCACCGCTGCCCAGCCGGAGCCTCTTCCCCGACGACGTCGTCCAGCGCAACAGCTCGACGTCCCTCGTCCACCTCCCCGGATGAGGATCCGTCGTCCATCTCGCCGTCCCGCCGGTTCAGCCGCCCCGTCCTCCACCTCCAAGGAGCTGCTCCGACGATCGCCTCGTCTATCGCGGCTGCTCCATCCCCACAGCGCCGCCTTAACCTGCTCCACCGGAACCGCAGCATCCTCACCGACTCCTCGGACGAAGCCGAGGCCTACTCGGCGCCACCAAAGAGGTTGTACACTCATCGCATCGCACCTTCTCCTTAACTCGACCTCCCGGCGCCGACGGTGCTCCATCCCGCACCCCCATGGAGCGGCTACCTTGAAGCCGGCGCCGCGGGCGACATCTCCACGGCGGCTCTCCCCCAGTGCGAGGCCCCTTCGGCGGCGGCGTCCATACCAGCCGGATCTGCTGCTGCTGCTCCGGCTCTCGCTCGATCGCTCGCTCGCCCAGCTGCTGCTGCTGCTCTCCCCCTCGCTCGTGCTGCTGCTCTGCTCCGATTAAGCCACACTTCAGTCGACTGAATCGACTTTTGGGTCAGTCGATTTTCAGGGGTTGGGGGGGCTCGCCGGAGTTAAGGAAGAACCACCCGCAGCGGGGACGGGGGCTCGCCGGAGAGGTACCCCACTATCTATCTTAGGGTTCAGGGTGGGGGCGGGGGCCTAGAGGGCTGGCCGGGGCGGCGGTGGCGAGTTGTTTCGGGGCGGCGAGGCGGCGCTGGGGCCGGCGGTTCGGCCGGTGGTGGCTGGCGGCTCAGGGGGGTGCAGGTTGAAGATGAACTGCAGGCCCTCCCTAAACTACATGTCAAGT
Source organism: Triticum aestivum (assembly GCF_018294505.1). Taxonomy (NCBI): domain Eukaryota; kingdom Viridiplantae; phylum Streptophyta; class Magnoliopsida; order Poales; family Poaceae; genus Triticum; species Triticum aestivum. The sequence continues at coordinate 60,296,028 of NC_057797.1, read as the reverse complement.
GCCTCTCTGCTACCATTGCGTTCAGTTTCGACAGTAGCATTCAGATTCCACAGTAAATTTCAGTTTCGACAGTTAAGTTCAGAGTCAACAGTTTTTACCTCATCTGTTGTAGTCAGGTGGTTTTTGGTGATGTTAATTTTACATCCATTTTACATCATCTATTGGAGATGCTATTAGAATCCCACTTGAGATTGACGATGTCTGTCTTGTGCTGCTTCAGCCTTGACGTCTTACGGCTCACCGGAGCTGCTCCAACGACAGAACGATCCGTCACAACAGAGCAGTGCCCTGGACGCCGTCTACAGATTCCTCAGATCTTCCTCCACACCTCCGACAGCCACCTCTGCCTCAACTGCTTCAGCGACCAACCCAATGATGCTGAGGTCGACACGGCTACGGCAAAGAGGTTGTACACTTGTTGCATCACTTATTACTATACATTCACGTCGATCCATTAGGGCTATTTTGGTTCAACGGAAAAACATCGATCCACTGGTTGTTACCATCACTCTAAATTTCTGCATGCTCTCCTTACATAATCTCACCATATTTTTTTCGTATGCATGTCAGATATTGTACACAGTCATGCTGAACATGTAGAGAAAAAGAGAAGAGTTTTGCGCGGCAATACAATGTCATGCAGACATCGCTCCATGGTGGGTTCAATGGCAAACCCTCCCCACCCCTCTCCAGATTGTAATCCAGAGGAAGATATCTGTTCTGAGGCGGATTCGGACGCCGCTGACCACTCCTATTTACCCCCCAAGGTGTTTGCTCTACCTTGGCATGATGATGTTAGTCATATCATGCATATGTTGCCTTGCAGTGCCTACTTTTGACATCATATATGTCATCTGCTTAGTTTAGACATGTTCTGTAATGCCACCTGTTTAGTTTCTATATCATATATGGGAATTATGCAGTCTCATGTCTTTTAGCCAGCCATAATATATGTGAAATGTGCAATGCCATCCTGTTTAACCAGGCATCATATATTTGAATGATATCTTGCCCATCCTTTTCTTCATTACATTTCCATTTGTCGACAATGTTTGTACATTAAACTACTCTTCCTGTGAATCAGCCATTTGGGTGGGAGATGGAAAAATCTGGAGTGAAAACAAGGCCTTCAGAGCAGACAGTGCTACCTGTCGAAGCAGATCTCTTGTTGGGTCCCGATAGCTCCTCAGAGATGGATTCAGAGACAGATGACCAGTCCTATTCCCCCACTGAGGTGTATGCTCTAACTTGGCACGGTTATACTGCTCATATCATGCATACGGTGTCTTGCATTGCATAGTTTAGACATCATATACACAATATTCAACACCATGTTCTTAGTTCAGACATCATATCGAATGCCCTCTGTTTAGCATATAAATCACATATGTGAATTAAATGATGCGATCCTGATTACTTAGATAACATGTAGGTGAATTATGTCATGCGATCCTGTTTAGTTATTCATCATATCTTTGAATTATGTTATGCTATGCTATCCAGTTTAGATAGACATCATATATGTGAAATTATGTCATGCTATCCGTTTTAGTTAAACAATATACATGTCAACTATTTCATGCCCTCTTTTTTCCACACTATCTATTGCATCTGTCTCTCATACAATGTCTGTACATTCAACTATGTTTCCTGTTTATCAGCCATTTGAATTGGAGCGGGTGATGCCAGTATCTAGCGGACTAAAAACACGGTCTTCAAATAAAACAGTGCTACCTCTTGGTGGAGATAGCACCCCGGTTGTACATGCACAAGAACCAGCCCTACCACACATAACCCAAACTCTCGCAGATTGTACCCCTACTACGATGGACAGAGAACCAGCTTCACCCAATCTAACCCCAACCCCAGCCGATAGTAACCCAGTTCCTGTTGACACAGCACCATCTCCACCACAGAGCTCCCAAACAAGAGCAGTTAGTAAGGCAGCTCCAGTGCCCATAGGGCCAGTACTATCACGGCGAACCCCAACTCCACCAGTTAGTACGCCTATTCCTGTGGAGGAAGCACAACCAGCTAGTCGTAGTTTAGCATCTATCGCATTTGATGTTGTTAAATCGTATGTGCGTATCTTCCCATCTTGGAAATATTATACTGAAGATGAAGGAAAATGCCAGTTGCAGGTGTTTGTCCAGGAGTTATGTGTAAGTAATGTTATTCATGGCAATTACTTTGCTTCGTCCCATACATCCTACCTCCATGATGGTTATAATACAGCAAATTTTCCCATTTTTCTCTATAGAGAAGGACCGATTTGGAAACTCAGGATGAGGTAACCTGTGCTAATACCTCTGCTATCTTCAAGAATGCTTGGTGGCAGTATCGGAATTACCTGAAGAAAACGTACTTCACCGGCAAAGAAACTCATCAAATTCCCTTACGTTCTCCTGAGACACATTTACTGGACGATGACTGGGAACGCCTTGTTCTGTACTGGTCCCGAACCAAGAATGTGGTAAGGTCTATGAGCTCATTTTCTATTTTTAAGTATTATATTCTTGCGTCTTACTGTACTCTGTTCATGTAGAACAAGTGCCTAAACCTGAAGAACAACTGTTCTAATTTAAGATTCCATTGCTACCATAGGACATAGATATATGTTTGTTTGATGCTTTTATTATGTACTAGTACTTGGCAATAGAAGACTTGGTAGTTTAATCCTGTCCACCTTACTAATGAACTGGTTCACCGAAATGAGTTTCATATACTAGTACATGCTAAACTTGTTATGTGTCTGCTTGTTTCTTCTTTTAGAATGCTGACAGAATATTGGGGAAGAGTGCCTTATTAAGCAACGGTAAAGGAAGTAATGCAGATAAGGTTCAGGATAGTGACACATCCTGTCTTGGTTTAGTGTTGGAGTTACTGGCCACTACCGCTTGCACAAGCTATTCAAACTCACTGTCTGAATCAGTTCGGTTTCTTGAGTCTCAACTACAAGCTGAAAGACATCGATCAGCTGTGCTGCGACAAGAAGCGGAAGGACTGCGGAAGTCCCTGGAGCATTCAGATGCATACTTTCTGGTGCAACAGCAAGCGTTGGAGGATTTTAGCGCCAAACAGGACAAAGCTAATCAGCTTGCTAAGCTTATTGCCAGCATGGTGGATACCCAGGATAACGTTTCTTGAGCTCTTCTGAAGTTGTTTCAGTTATGCTCTTGTTTTGCTGCCGCGTTTATTTGCACTGGTGGCCAATTTTGACGGCCAGTGTATATGATATGCTGCTTTGTTCCCTATATTTGCACTGGTGGCGAACTTTGATGCCCAGTGGATGTAATATGTGTAATAGCCGTGATAGCCTAGCGTTAGTTGCTTGCTTATTTATTTCCTTGTTGTCTTGTTTATTTGTTTGCTTGTAGTCATTGCAGTTCTTTTTCCGCGGTTAACTAGTGGCTGCAATAACCTATTTTTTAAAACTAGGCCACAATAACCATGGGCTAATATTTACTGTAGTGACACTGGGCCTCCTACGGGCCGTAGAAACAGTGGGCCTTCTACGGGCCGTAGAAACAGTAGGCCTTCTACGGGCCATAGAAACAATGGGCCTTCTACGGGCCGTATCATCAATGGGCCTTATACGGGCCGTATGATCGATTGGCCAAACATGGGCCAATAACAGGCCGCATTATGGCCGTAAACGGGCTAGAGTTGGAATCGTCCGTTCATGGGCCGACCGTAACGGGCCATCGTTAATAGGCCGTATTTGATGACGCTATGAAAATGGCCCAACGTATTAACGGACCACAAACGGGCCGACTGTAACCACGGGCTGAATTTGGCCCACAAGCAGAAAATGACAGTAACGGGCCGTAAGTAAACGAATGCTGGAAATGAGCCCAAGAATAAATGGGCTCTGAGAAGGCCGAAAGATAACATGGGCTGGAAACGGCCCAACGGAATAACGGGCCGTTAATGGGTATAAAGTGATACACTGTTCATTACGGGCCAGTTTCACCACGGGCCGTTAATGGGTGTAAAGTGATACACTGTTCATTATGGGCCAGTTTCACCACGGGCCGTTAATAGGCCAAGAGTTACATAGGGTGTCATATGGGCCGAAAGACGTCATGGGCCATACATGGGCCAGAAGTGAAAACAGGCTGGAATCATATTGGATGGCCCAGATGACGCTACTGGGCCTAATTCGGATAGGGCGTAACGTGCCTTGGGTTAGCGGGCTGTAAATGGGCTATATGCGAACAGGCCGTTAACAGGCTTTCCATGGGCCGGCCCACCACCTTTTGACCAAGTCAAACGGGGCGGCCTTTTCATAGGAATGGGCCTCTGTTGGGCCGTGCCACGTGTCGACGTATCATAAGCGCCTTCCGTCCAATGAGTGGTTGACATTTGTCCCAACGATGAGCCGACACGTGTTTCCTCCAGCTAATGATGATTTTACACGTGGAAAATCCCCATTGGTCGGGGTTGTTAACGGGTTACCGGATCCAAAACCCGACCCAATAGCTTAACGGCGTTCCGTTACAGTGGATGCCACGTGTCGGTCAGCCTTGACGAAAGCACTTCTGTGACGCGCGATTTATCGTCATGGAAGTGGACACTTCCGTGATGGTAATGTCATGGAACACTTCTACGACAGCACAGGTATGACAATCTTGATTTTGTCATAAATTTGTCATGGATGTACATGCATGACAAAAAAAGCTACCTACTGTGACAAACACGTATCATCACGGAAGTGTATTTTTTGTAGTGCAAGAAACCGCCTCACGTTATGTGCGGGGGCTGGTTGAAGAAAAATGGTTCGAATAATTACCGGGCCATGGCGTGATGTCACCCTGCCAAAACGTGTCAGCAGATTAGATTTGTGGTAATATTATTCTCTCTACGGTGGTATGTGGAACTTATTTTGTAGGGTTGGACACTAACCTTGTATTCAAATTCTTCCGTGGTGTATTTGGAGGAGGAACCCGCCTTGCAATGCTGAAGACAACACTACGCGCCGGACTCATCGTCATTGAAGCCTGGTTCAGGGGCTACTAAGGGAGTCCTGGATTATGGGGTCTCCGGACAGCCGGACTATATCCTTTGGCCGCACTGTTGGACCATGAAGATACAAGATTGAAGACTTCGTCCCGTGTCCGGATGGGACTCTACTTGGCGTGGAAGGCAAGCTAGGCAACACGGATATGTATATCTCCTCCTTTGTAACCGACCTTGTGTAACCCTAGCCCCCTCCGGTGTCTATATAAACCGGAGGGTTTACGTCCGTAGGACAACATACAATCATACCATAGGCTAGCTTCTAGGGTTTAGCCTCTCCGATCTCGTGGTAGATCAACTCTTGTACTACTCATATTATCAAGAATAAATCAACCAGGATGTAGGGTTTTACCTCCATCAAGAGGGCCCGAACCTGGGTAAAACATCATGTCCCCTGCCTCCTGTTACCATCCGCCTTAGACGCATAGTTCGGGACCCCCTACCCGAGATCCGCCGGTTTTGACACCGACAGGTCCCAACTGTCAGCCTCTCCATGTACGTCCCTCTTCCGATGTTGTTGTTTATTGACAATGTTGACCACGCCATGTCGAGAACACCAACGCGATGGACGATGACGAGACCCAGGAAGGGAACGACCCGGAGGCGGCAAAGCCATAGCAGTGGAGGGATGTGTGTGAGTAGAGGGATGGCCTGGCCAGCGGTGGGAGTAGTAGGGGGAGGTGAGGCCTGCTCGGCAGCACATCCAGCCACGGGAGGCCGGAGCAGGCGATCCCGCCGGTGCTGGATTTGGCGGCTGGAGCAAGAAGATCAGAGATTAAAGAAACACGACAGCCATCGGATTGACATCCAACGGTTACGTCTACTAGAATCGTTTGTCGTCGTATATGATAAGTAAAAAAATCTTGCATACGCGTCAACTTAATCGGCCCACAAGTCAGACCATTCCCTATTTTTTTTAATAATTTATATATAGCTCATTGCAACTTCTTATGCAATTTATTGCAGTCCATTTTTTGTTGGCCAAGGCCAGGGTTAAAAATTTAAACGAAATTGCGCATATTTCTATGGGTTCCAAACTATTTTTAATACCGAAATCTCGAGCCAGATTTAAAGTACTTTGAATATATATTTGATTTAGGTTAAAGCCAGTGAAATTGGAATCTAAAAATGTGAAAAAAAATCAGAAATTATAAAGTAATTGCCAATTTGTCATATGTTTTTTATATTTACAGCCCATTTCATATCACTTTCAACATAAGTGGGTCTGGATTGGGTATACTTCAGAAAAAATAAACTGCGCTCATTTTCACAAACAAAAAATAGCTGGGTTGGTCATGTGGTGAACATAAAATATAAGCCTGGGCTAGACGGGCCATAGCCTAATTGAAACCCTACTCCATCTCAACAATAACAAAAAAATACTGCTCGAGTAGCTACGTCCCAGGTGTCAGCCGATCTTGTGTTGTTCTCTTGTCTATTGACTATATACGGCTACGCTGACAATGTCGTGGGTCCCAGATGTCAGGAAACCACTAGCAGGAAGCATTTTCTTTTTCCATACGCTGACAATGGAGTATATATACTAGCACATATGCACGTGTGTTGCAACGGGGAAATTGATGTTTTGCACAAGCATAATGTCCCACAGCATCGGATTCATTATGAAGAACATGTTGTAATGCAGCATCGTCCTTCTACAAAATGAACATAAAAAAATACGTCGTAATTTAGTTGTGTTCATATTTTCTTTGCGGGGCGTAATGTCCCACTGATTTAGCCACATTCGTTTAAATATTATATTTAAGCCCACAATCCTTCCTTTATTAGCTCATTCGCTTAATTAGCTCTCCCTAAACATGAGCCTTGGACCTCACCCTTCTCCATCTACAGGAACGAAGGGCGATTTGTGCGAACCCCGGGCTCTCCACCTTGCCGTTGCCGAATCGGCGGCTCCCTCGCCCTCCGCCATACGCTCCAGTGGCGGGAGGATGGGGGAGGCCCGATTTGCAGCGTGTACATAGTGTAGGAGTGCCTAGGGAGCTAGCCGGTGGCGTCGTGGAGGCGGCGGTGTGACTGGATCGGCTTTTTGCAGGTGTTGGTCTCCCCTTCGACGGCGAAGTTCCGGTGGAGCTCCACGGTGGACCAGCTCCTTTCTTCATGCTCGCTGCTTGGTGGAGAGGCTGTGCACGGTTCCCTTGTGCCGGAGATCCAATGATGGCGATTTCGGCGGTTGAAGATCTAGAGAAGGAAGGCGATGTTGAGCGGTGCGACGATGACGACACCCATGAGTATAGGTCCTCAGGGACCGTTGATCGGAGACTTCCCGTTTCTCCTGGGGGCTGCTTCGATCCAAGGCATCAGCGAGTAGCGGCGAACGACGCGTCACCGGCTCATCCACGGCGCCGGCGTAGTCGGGTTGCAGAGGGGCTTGGCTGTAATTTCCTTTTCTGCGTGGACCTTTCAGTAATTTGGCCATTTTAATATCAACTCCTTTTCTCACAAAATAAATAAATAAACATGATGACTGCTACTCGTATATTTAGAGTGAGTTGGGATTAGTAAATATGAAAGGTGCATAAGTCTTTGGTTGTTACATCTAAGAGATAGACAGGAGGTCTTGTGTTCAATTCCCACAATGTTGATTTATTTTTACCCAATTATTTTTCGCGGTCTCTCTATGAAAGCCCATAAAAGGCCCATCAACATACAAATAACTGGCCCAGATCGCTTAACGTGTGTATACCAAACGTAAAGGACTAAACCAAACCAAGAATACCTATTCCCTTTAATAGTAGGTATAGATAACAAAAAAAATGAGGAACTTCCTTGCGTCTGGCCATGGATATGGTGGGCCCCTACTGTCATCCTGTCCACGTATAGTCCTCTACCGATTCCTCTTGTTTGTTGACCATGTTGACAACGCGAGAGGGTGGCGCCGCAGCAAGCGCAACAAAGCGCATGGAGGACGACGACGAGGCCTCGGAGGTCGGCGTTAATTATTTAGGAGACGGTGGGGAGGCGATGCGTGCGCTGAGGCGCAGCGAGCCGTGGGAGGCGGAAGCAGGTGGCCCCGCCGGCGCTGGTTTGGTTTTGGCGGCTGGAGGAATACAAGACTGAAGAAACACGATAGATTGTAAAAGCAGTAGGACTACTTAACAACCTTAACTGAAACCAGTAGGGGCACTTAACAACCATAGCTGAAAGCAGTATGAGTACTTATACAGCTTCAACCGTAAGAAGTACGCCTCGAACAGTGCTACTTTGGCTATAGTTAACCAAAGGGTGAGGCCGCCAAGCCCCAGGCGCCACCCCACGCATCCACAACTTTCCGAAAGTGGCTTCTTCTCGCAATGTGGTCAATAAATAGGATATTCGCTTTAGAGCCATGGAAAAGCAGGAACATAATCTTTTGTCCTATTATCCAAGATAGACGGGCCTTCATTATTTGAGAGCACCCAGTAATAAGTATCTTTTCACCTCCAAGGGGAATGGAGTAGGTCACGTAAACATCATGTTGTGACCAAGCGCAAGTCTGACCCGACCATGGTCAGGCATCTGTATAGGAAAAATAGACCTGGGCAGTTCCTATTTCAAGAAGATCATAGTTGTAAAACTGTGCATATGCAAGAGTTTATGAACAACATATATAACAGAAAACAACTTGTACCATAAGTTTCTCAACACAGTTGGACCTGTTCAACGAGTGCAGCAGTGGCACACATATCCCATGTGGCCTTCCACCATTGAAATGCCCCACAAGGACCTCAAGACGATCAATAAAGTGTAGGAACTTGTGGATGTCGTCCAAGTCAACTTCAGTGCCATGAGTAACAACCAAGTTCTTATAGAGTAACAAACGAGTAGCCCGCTTAACCAAGTTCTTATAGACGTATCATGCGTGCCACAAATTATAAGAAAATATTAGATAGAAGTAGCATCTTCGTGAGAGATTCGTTGCTACTTCTAAAGTTAAATTGTGATTAGTTAGGCAAAATAGGTGTATTAAAAAGTAATCGAGGCAAGAAGCAAGAACCAGATACAAAACTAACATGGATGAACAATTGGAACAACGTCGGGGTCGAAGATCGCAGTGAAGAAGAGACCAGGTTCTGCTATTTCCATCAACATTCGTGCGCCAACTTTCAGTCGGTAACACTTGAGGAAGTTTATCCAAGTTTGGCCATAAAAAAGCAGTGATCTTCTTGGTTCATAAACCCAACTCGAAACTCATATCCATGGCTTGTATTCACTGTGACCATTAAACTGGTGTGTTCGGTTATGGCAAGGCCGAGCATCTTGAGTACATGTGTGATATGTCTCCAATGTATCTACTTTTCCAAACACTTTTGCCCTTGTTTTGGACTCTAACTTGCATGATTTGAATGGAACTAACCCGGACTGATGATGTTTTCAGCAGAATTACCATGGTGTTATTTATGTGCAGAAACAAACGTTCTTGGAATGACCTGAAACTTCACGGAGCAACTTTTCAGAAAATATGAAAAATACCTGCAAAAGATGAAGGCCAGGGGGCCCACCACCTGTCCACGAGGGTGGGGGCGCGCCCCTACCTCGTGGGCCCCCTATTGCCTCTCCGACTCCAACTCCATATATTGTGTTTTGGGGAGAAACAAATCAGAGAGAAGAAAGCATCACGTTTTACGATACGGAGCCACCGCCAAGCCCTAAAACCTCTCGGGAGGGCTGAACTGGAGTCTGTTCGGGGCTCCGGAGAGGGGAATCCGTCGCCATCGTCATCATCAACCATCCTCCATCACCAATTTCATGATGCTCACCGCCGTGCGTGAGTAATTCCATCGTAGGCTTGCTGGGCGGTGATGAGTTGGATGGGATCTATCATGTAATCGAGTTAGTTTTGTTAGGGTTTGATCCCTGGTATCCACTATGTTCTGAGATCGATGTTGCTATGACTTTGCTATGCTTAATGCTTGTCACTAGGGCCCGAGTGCCATGATTTCAGATCTGAACCTATTATGTTTTCATCAATATATGAGTGTTCTTGATCCTATCTTGCAAGTCTATAGTCACCTATTATGTGTTAAGATCCGTTAACCCCGAAGTGACAATAATCGGGATACTTACCAGTGATGATCGTAGTTTGAGGAGTTCATGTATTCACTATGTGTTAATACTTTGTTCCGGTTCTCTATTAAAAGGAGGCCTTAATATCCCTTAGTTTCCGTAAGGACCCCGCTGCCACGGGAGGGTAGGATAAAATATGTTATGGAAATTCTTTTCCATAAGCACGTATGACTATATTTGGATACATGCCTACATTACATTGACGAACTGGAGCTAGTTCTGTGTCACCCTAGGTTATGACTCTTACATGATGAACCGCATCTGGCATAATTCTCCATCACCGATCCATTGCCTACGAGCTTTCCATATATTCTTCTTCATTTATTTACTTTCCCGTTGCTATTGCTATCATCACTACAAAATACCAAAAACATTGCTTTTACTACCATTACCTTTTGTTATCGTTGCCATTACCTAAGGGTTATGTTTTTGATCAAGAATGAAACCTGACCCTGCTTTTGCTACTTTACCTATCTTTTCTACTGATAAGGATTATGAATTCTCTGTTGATCCTGATATAATTACGTTGGTTGAATCTGATCCTTTTCATGGTTATGAATCTGAAACTGTTGTGGCACATCTTACTAAATTGAATGATATAGCCACCCTGTTCACTAAAGATGAGAGAACTCGTTACTTTTACATCCTTAAAATATTTCCGTTCTCATTAAAGGGTGATGCTAAGATATGGTTTAATTCTCTTGATCTTGGTTGTGTGCGTAGTCCCCAGGATATGATTTATTACTTCTCTGCTAAATATTTCCCTGCTCATAAGAAACAAGCTGCTTTAAGGGATATATATAATTTTGTGCAAATTGAAGAAGAGAGTCTCCCACAAGCTTGGGGAGGCTTCTCCAATTACTTAATGCTTTGCCTGATCATCCTCTTAAGAAAAATGAAATACTTGATATCTTTTATAATGGACTAACCGATGCTTCCAGAGATTACCTGTATAGTTGTGTTGGTTCTATTTTCAGGGAAAGAACTCCGGATGAAGCTGAAATTCTATTGAATGATATGTTGGCAAATGAAAATAATTGGACACCTCCGGAGCCAATTCCTGAGCCTATTCCTAAACCAACTCCGAAGAAGAGGGGTATTCTATTTCTCAGTCCTGATGATATGCAAGAGGCAAAGAAATCTATGAAAGAAAAAGGTATTAAAGCTAAAGATGTTAAGAATTTACCTCCTATTGAAGAAATACATGGTCTTATTTTATCACCTGTTGAAGGAACATATAATCTTAATCCATTACCTATTGGAGAAACTCGTGGTCTTGATAACCCTACACAGGTAGTAAAGGTAAATTCTCTCTATAGATATGATAAAGCTGAAATCCCATTTACTAAGTTTGCTAGCCCATGCTTAGATGAGTTTGATAGATTTATGGCTAAGCAAGAAGATTTTAATGCTTACTTTGGTAGACAATTGAAATACAATTCAAATATGCTTGAACACTTGGGTGATTATATGGCTAATGTTAAAGGTGAACTTAAACTTATTAGTAAACATGCTTCTATGGTTACCACTCAAGTAGAACAAGTACTTAAAGCTCAAAATGATTTGCTCAATGAATTGAATAGCAAGAATAATGATAATGTTGTTAGAGTTATGACTAGAGGTGGTAGAATGACTCAGGAACCTTTGTATCCTGAAGGCCATCCTAAGAGAATTGAGCAAGATTCTCAGAGAAATAATATAGATGCACCTAGTCCTTCTAAAAGGAAGAAAAAGAAAAATGATAGGACTTTGCATGCTTCTAATGAACCTATTACTGAAACACCTGAGAATCCAAATGACATTTCTATTCCTGATGCTGAAACACAATCAGGTAATGAACCTGAAACTAGTGATAATGTTAACAATAATGTTCATAATGATGATCAACCTAGTAATGATAATGACATAGAAATTGAACCTGCTATTGATCTTGATAACCCACAATCAAAGAATCAACGTTATGATAAGAAAGACTGTGTTGCTAGGAAACATGGTAAAGAAAGAGAGCCTTGGGTTCAGAAACCCATGCCTTTTCCTCCCAAACCATCCAAGAAAAAGGATGACGAGGATATTGAGCGCTTTTCTAAAATGATTAAACCTATCTTTTGGCGTATGCGATTAACTGATATGCTCAAAACCAATCCTTATGCTAAGTACATGAAAGATTTAATTACAAATAAAAGAAAGATACCGAAAGCTGAAATTTCCACCATGCTTGCTAATTATACTTTTAAGGGTGGAATACCAAAGAAACTTGGAGATCCCGGTGTACAAACTATATCGTGCTCCATTAAAAGAAACTATGTTATAACTGCTTTATGTGATCTTGGAGCCGGTGTTAGTGTTATGCCTCTCTCTTTATATCGTAGACTTGATTTGAATAAGTTAACACCTACTGAAATATCTTTGCAAATGGCTGATAAATCAACTGCTATACCTGTTGGTATTTGTGAGGATGTGCATGTTGTAGTTGCAAACGTTACTATTTTAACGGACTTTGTTATTCTTGATATTCTCGAGGATGATAGTATGTCTCTATTATTCTTGGAAGACCCTTTTTTAATACTGTAGGGGCTGTTATTGATTGCACTAAAGGCAATGTCACTTTTCATGTTAATGGTAATGAGCATACGGTACACTTTCCGAGGAAACAACCTCAAGTTCATAGTATCAACTCTATTGGAAAATTTTCATCGATTATATTTGGAGGTTTTGAATTTACTCTTCCTACTGTCAAGAAGAAATATGATATTCTTATTATTGGGGATGTGCATATCACCATTGAGTTAACATAGTGTTATTCGAAATTTCTCCGGTTCCATGTTATTCGGAATGAGTTCGTTAACAAGACTTGATCAACCTTGTTAGTGGATTCCTTTTGATGGTCATGAGATGGATGAAACTAGAAGGCACCACCTTCTGTACCCCACTTTTACTTTCTGATATTTATATTAAATAAAATAAAAATAAATATTTTTCTGTCTGTTATCTGATTATCCGTGCAATATAAAAATACCTCGAAAATAAAAGTTCTCCAAATGCCCTGAAATTTAAATATGATTTTTTCCAAAATATTTGAGAATATTTGGCACTAAGAACACAGCAGGGGGGTCAACCACCTGCCCACGAGGGCAGAGGGCGCGCCCCCTGCCTCGTGGGCCCACGGTGGCCCTCCTCCACTTATCCTTTCACCCATACACTTGTTCCTCCCCCAAACACGAATATCCAACTCAAGCACGAGTTCTAGCTCACTTTGCTACCATTTTCGATCTCCTTGCTCAAAGCACCTCTCACAAAACTGCTTGGGGAAATTGTTCCTTGGTATGTGACTCCTCCATTGGTCCAATTAGTTTGTGTTCTAGTGCTTTATTCATTGCAAATTTTTGCTGCTTAGGTGACCCTGTTCTTGAGCTTGCATGTCAAATTTATATGGTCAAAAGTAGTTTTGATGCATGATATAGGCTCTAGGCACTTGTAGGAGTAGTTGCTATCAATATTGTTGAGTTTGGTTTACTTTTATTTTGAAGTTACTAAAAAATTTCAGAATTTTTCAGAGGAATAAAAATTCTTAGGAAAATGTTCTAGGGTGGTTCCTCAAGGAAGCAAGGCCCCAGGCTTGCAATGCTTGATGCTGATGAAGAGCCACCAAGAGACGCTGCAGTGCGTCCTTGTGAGTGGCCTTCTGAGAACTTTATGGATCGAGCGGGAATTAAGGAAGAATTCAACGCATATTTGCGTAACACTGATCTTGTGAGCTTCGAGGAAGAGAAGTGCAGCCAGTACCACAACCTCACCAGTACCTTTGTGAGGAGGTTTGAATTTTCAACTTCACGGAATTCTCCAACTGTCCTGTTTGATCTTTATGATAATTCTTACATATGGACATAGAGGATTTTACCACTGCTTGCAAACTTCCACAATGGGGTAGTATAAGGGATCCTCGCAAATCTGAATTTAGAGATTTTCTTGATAGTATAACTGTGGGAGAATCTAGAGACATAACACAAGCCACCATAGGAAGCATTCACTTTCCTGCTATACATTATTTTGCTCTCTTCATAGGTAGATGCATTAATGGTAAAGATGAGGCATGTCACATGTGTGTCCCTGACCTCAGTATTCTTTGGAGTGCTGTGTTAGGAGACAAATCTTATAATTTGGGAGCCATTGCTGCATGTAGGTTGCATATTAATAGATTTAATGGAGATTTCTTTGGAGGAATTTATGCAACCCGCATAGCTAATTTTCTTGGTATAGCCATACGCGAAGATGATATTGAATTACCTCATGCTTACCTAGACTTTAATGCTATGGTTCACCACTAGTTTTTCGAGAGGAATGAATCACCTCTCCAGTATCGACTAATCTTTGACAGACGTCGTGCTGTCTGTATTACTCTCCCTGCTCCTGCTTTCTTTAATCATCAGGCAAAAGGAAGATATACTATTACCAGAGAGGAGGCAGATGAGTACGAGAGGAGAGGGGAGGCCACTCGTCGCCATGTTGCAGCTCAACAGGCGATAGCCGCTGCATCGCAGTACGACCCCAACTACTATTATGGATGTGGGAGTCCTGGATTAGGGGGTCTCCGGACAGCCGGACTATCTCCATTGGCCGGACTGTTAGACTATGAAGATACAAGATTGAAGACTTCGTCTCGTGTCCGGATGGGACTCTACTTGGCGTGGAAGGCAAGCTAGGCAATACGGATATGTGTATCTCCTCCTTTGTAACCGACCTTGTGTAACCCTAACCCTCTCCGGTGTCTATATAAACCAGAGGGTTTTAGTCTGTAGGACACAACAACTACAACATACAATCATACCATAGGCTAGCTTCTAGGGTTTAGCCTCTCCGATCTCGTGGTAGATCTACTCTTGTACTACCCATATCATCAATATTAATCAAGCAGGAGTAGGGTTTTTCCTCCATCAAGAGGGCCCGAACCTAGGTAAAACATTGTGTCCCCTGCCTCCTGTTACCATCCGCCTTAGACGCACAGTTCGGGACCCCCTACCCGAGATCCGTCGGTTTTGACACCGACATTGGTGCTTTCATTGAGAGTTCCTTTGTGTCGTTGCCGTTAGGCTTGATGGCTCCTACTATCATCGATAGCGATGCAGTCCAGGGTGAGACTTTTCTCCCCGGACAGATCTTCGTGTTCGGCGGCTTTGCACTGCGGGCCAATTCGCTTGGCTATCTGGAGCAGATTGAAAGTTACGCCCTTGGCCACCAGGTCAGGTTTGGAAGCTTAAACTACACGGCCGATATCCGTGGAGACTTGATCTTCGACGGATTTGAGCCTCTGCCTTGTGCGTCACGCGGTCACGATGAGTACGATTTAGCTCTACCGTCGGACAGTGTTCAGGAGATCGCACTGGCAGCCGCCCCGACCCTCAATTCGGAGCCAGTTGCGCCGTCCGTGGACGGGTGGATGGACCCCGCCACGGAGGTGTTACCCTTAGCGGCGATCGAGCCGAACATCGACCTTACCTTGCACGAGAGCCGTGTTGTTAAACTGCCGGACCCTTCTCCGGCCACGGATTCCGAGCCGCCTGCGCCCGTTCCTATCGAATCCGATTGGGCGCCGATCATGGAGTTTACCTCCGCGGATATTTTTCAGCACTAGCCCTTTGGCGACATACTGAACTCATTAAGGTCTCTCTCCGTGTCAGGAAGATCCTGGCCGAACTATGTCCGGCAGGACTGGGATGGGGACGACGAAGAAATTCGCGGCCCACCCACCACCCACTTAGTAGCCACTGTCGATTGACTTAACCGACATGCTCGACTTCGACTCCGAAGACATCGATGGTACGGACGACGATGCGGGAAACGAAGAGGAACCACTGCCCACAAGGCACTGGATGGCCACTTCACCACATGATGTATACATGGTGAACACACCAAAAGAAAACGACGACGAGGAACCGAAGGACGCAACGAAGGGTTGTCCCCTCAAGAAGCAGTCAAAGGGGCTGCGTAAGCGCCACCCCAAATCCTGCCTCAGTAGAAACAACGATCATACAGACCCAACGTTAGAGCAGGGTAAACCATTGCCGGACCATGGCAACATGGAGAATCAAACCGAACAACCTGATTCTGTCAAAGATAATAGCCCGGATGACATAACACCGGACAGACACCCGGAGCAACAGAATGCCCATCAAAGGCTTGTTGCCACCGCGAGGAGTCTAAAAAAGCATAAGCAAAGGCTCAAGGCTGCGCAAGACACACTCCAAATCAGATGGAGCAAAGTACTCAACACAGCAGCGAAGTATGGCGGTAATTGCCCCACCAAGAGCTACCCGAAGCGGAAGTTGCTACCTGAATTCGATGAGGAGGCCTTAGATCCCCCACAACCAAAAATTAAAACGGCCACCTGGCCGGATAGACGACCTCACGGCCAACATAGAGCGGCAAGCAATGCCGCACATGAGCCAATACGCGATCCACGCGAGGGCTCGCATCAAAAGGACGACGCAACCAAATCCATCTATGGACCACGCAGGCGCGCTCCAGCACACGATGCAACACAACAAACATCGGAACACTACGGTACACCCAGATGCAGGGGTGCCGCACACCCCCTATGTTTCACCGACGAGGTGCTGGACCATGAATTTCCAGAGGGATTCAAACCCGTAAACATAGAGGCATACGACGGAACAACGGACCCTGGGGTCTGGATTGAGGACTATATCCTCCATATCCATATGGCTCGAGGAGATGATCTCCACGCCATTAAGTATTTACCCCTCAAACTCAAAGGGCCAACTCGGCACTGGCTTAAAAGCCTCCCCAAAAGCTTCATTGGAAGCTGGGAAGAGCTCAAAGACGCTTTTCGGGCAAATTTTCAAGGGACTTATGTCCAACCTCCGGATGCGGACGATTTAAGTCATATAACTCAACAACCCGGAGAGTCGGCCCGAAAGCTTTGGAACAGGTTTCTTACTAAAAAGAACCAAATAGTCGACTGTCCGGACGCTGAAGCCTTGGCAGTTTTTAAACACAGCGTCCGAGACGAATGGCTTGCCGGACACCTCGGCCAAGAAAAGCAGAGAACAATGGCAACATTAACAAGCCTCATGACCCGCTTTTGCACGGGCGAGGATAGCTGGCTAGCCCGATGCAGCACCAACGACCCAAGTACATCCGAAGTTAGAGATGGAAACAGAAAATCACGATGTAGCAAAAATAATAAGCGCCGGAATAAAGAAGACAGCCCGAAGAGCACGGTGGTAAACGCCGGATTCAGAAGCTCTCGGCCAGGTCAGCAAAAGCCGCCCTCTAAAGGCAGCAGAGACGAACTGTCCAGCCTAAACAAAATTCTGGACCAAATATGTCAGATCCATAGCACCCCTGGTAAACCCGCTAATCATACCCACAGAGAATGTTGGGTCTTCAAGCAGTCCGGCAAGCTCAACGCCGTGCACAAGGGGAAGGATACACCAAGCGAAGACGAGCATGAGCCTCTAAAGCAAGACACTGGGGAACAAAAGAAATTTCCACCGAAAGTCAAAATAGTAAACGTGTTACACGTGATCAAGGGGAGAAACAAAGCGGCACTCCCAAAGAAATATGCCCAAGGGCCTATCACCGCGGAGTCCTGCCACTGGTCGTCTCAACCGATCACTTTTGACCATCGGGATTACTCAGCAAGTATCCGGCGTGCAGGATGGGCTGCCTTGGTATTAGACCCAATAATTGACGAATACCTCTTCACATGAGTCCTGATGGACGGTGGCAGCAGTCTAAACCTGATATATCAGGACACAGTCCGCAAAATGGGGATAGACCCAACAAAAATTCGCCACTGCAATACTACCTTTAGAGGAGTAATGCCAGGCTCAGGGGCTCATTGCACGAGCTCCCTGCTACTAGAGGTTATATTCGGCTTCCTCGATAACTTCCGTAGTGAAAATATAACCTTCCACATTGCTCCGTTCCAAAGTGGCTATCAAGCACTACTCGGACGCGAAGCTTTCGCTCGCTTTAATGCAATACCGCATTAAGCCTCCCTCATGCTTAAGATGGCATCATTACAGTAAATGGAAATATTGAGCGATCCCAACGCGTCGAAGAGAGTGCGGCTGCCTTGGCAGCCGCACACTAAAATGGCCTCACCAACTAAAGCACTCGATAGGTCGTCAACACTACGGACACGGTTAGACGAGTCCGACGCAGCTATATGTAATTCATACAGGTTTGATGGCCACACCCCTATTACAAATACAAGGGGCTCGAAGACGCTTTTCGGGCAAATTTTCAAGGGACTTATGTCCAAGCTCCGGACGCGGACGATTTGAGTCATATAACTCAACATCCCGGAGAGTCAGCCCGAAAGCTTTGGAACATGTTTCTTACTAAAAAGAACCAAATAGTCGACTGTCCGGACGCTGAAGCCTTGGCAACTTTTAAGCATAGCGTCCATGACGAATGGCTTGCCAGACACCTCGGCCAAGAAAAGCCGAGAACAATGGCAGCATTAACAAGCCTCATGACCCGCTTTTGCGCGGGTGAGGATAGCTGGCTAGCCAGATGCAGCACCAGCGACCCCAGTACATCCGAAGTTAGAGATGGAAACGGGAAATCACGGTGCAACAACAATAAAAAACGTCGGAATAAAGAAGACGGCATGAAGAGCACGGCAGTAAACGCCGGATTCAAAAGCTCTCGACCAAGTCAGCAAAAGCCGCCCTCTAAAGGTGCCAGAGACGAACTCTCCAGCCTCAACAAAATTCTGGACCAAATATGTCAGATCCATAGCACCCCTGGTAAACCCGCAAACCATACCCACAGAGAATGTTGGGTCTTCAAGCAGTCTGGCAAGCTCAACGCCGTACACAAGGGGGAGGATACACCAAGAGAAGACGAGGATGAGCCTCTCAAGCAAGACACTGGGGAACAAAGAAAATTTGCACCAGTAGTCAAAACAGTAAACGTGTTACACGTGATCAAGGGGAGAAATAAAGCGGCACTCCCAGAAAAATATGCCCAAGGGCCTATCACCATGAGTCCTGCCACTGGTCGTCTCAACCGATCACTTTCGACCATCGTGATTACTCAGCAAGTATCTGGCGTGCAGGATGGGCTGCCCTGGTATTAGACCCAATCTCCACATTGATCCATTCCAAAGTGGCTATAAAGCACTACTTGGACGTGAAGCTTTCACTCGCTTTAATGCAATACCGCATTACGCTTCCCTTATGCTTAAGATGCCCGGTCCACGTGGCATCATTACAGTGAATGGAAATATTAAGCGATCCCTACGCGCCGAAGAGAGTGCGACTGCCTTGGCAGCCGCACACTAAAACGGCCTCACAAGCTAAAGTACTCGATAGGCCGTCAAGACCACGGACACGGTTAGACGAGTCCGGCGCAGCTATATGAAATTCGTACAGATGACCATCGTACTACACCCGTCCAGGATACGGCACCACGGAGACACAGGCGCAGACGTGCAGCAGGGACCCGTCCCAAGATTTCTTTTTAGATTAAGACCCTGCGTCAACCTTTTTTACTGTCTCTTGTTGATACACATCCCTCGGATTCTCAATACAATTGAGAAGGATGCTGGCATCTTGGCATGGGGCTACGTCAGAATAATGCACGTACCTGGACACCAGGGGCTTCTTACAAAGGGCACTATTTAGGCCCGGTTTATACCATAAAGACCGAATACCTTCGGGAGTGTTCGGCGTCACGAGTTTGGCCTTATATGCATCAGCTCTGAATCATGTCTTTGGTCAAATGTTGGGTTTGCCCGACTCCTATGTTTTGGTACCTTACGTTCTGCTCTATCGGCTAAGGTAGCACCAGGAGAACTACTATGATTGTGCCCCGGGTCATCCAGATGAGCACCTCAGTAGAGAAAGCCAAAAACTGACTGTCATGATATAGCGTCAGACTGGTCAACCACTCGATGACCTATCAGAATGATAGAATTCCTCCGCCTTAACGAAGGGTCGTTTCCCGGCCAGGCATGTACGCACCGCGAATTCGGGAGAATGCAGAGCCAACAGGGGCTATATAGTAGCCCCACCGTCAAACTCCTATGGCTAAGTGAAAGTGTTAAAGCATTATAGTCTGGTTGCCTCGTTCGCTGCGCTTTCCCCTCCTTAATAGGACCAAGACGTTGGGTTAAGTGTGAACACACGTCTTCTGTGAACACCTCCGCATTATATGCGTGGGGGCTGAAGCCGACGACTGCAATCTTTCAGGTTATACACATGTATACATAAACGGCCGCACAGGAGGCATCCTATTACTTTCAGGCAAAAGTATAAACACAGCCTTAATAAATTTCATAAAAACATTGTGTTTACAATGGGAATACATGTCACTCAAACATAATATTCTTCGAGCACTGGGCCTCTATCAAACGAGCACCCTCGAGAACCTCTTCGAAATAGTGCTCGGCAGCCACTCGGTCTATGGACGAACCCTGCGCCGCAACAGTGGTAGCATCCATCTCCACCCAGTATACTTTAACATGGGCAAGGGACATCCGTGAGCCTTCTATGCACGCCGACCTCTTCATTGCATTGATGTGCGGCACCGCACCAAGGAACTGCTGCACTAAGCTGAAATAGCTGCTCGGCTTCGGCTTTTCCGGCCATAGCTAATCCACGATAGACCTCATGGCGAGTTCGGACAACCTATTTAGTTCGGCCCATTCGGCTAGCTGATCATTCAATGGAAGCGGACGCTCTGGAACATTGAATTGCGACCAAAACAGCTTGTCCACTTCACGATCTGTTCGACCTTGGAAGTATTTGGCCGCATCGGCAGCGCTCGCCGCCAAGTCCATATATGCGTCTGCCGAACTCCACAGCCGATCCAGAGGGGCATACCGTGGATCTCCGAATTTTCTCCGTAGCATGAAGGGCTTCCCAGCCGCAATATCCCCGGCTTCACACAGCTCCTCCTCCTTCGCTCTCATAGTAGAGCGGGTGTCTTTGTTCGCCATCGTGGCCTTTTCAAGGTCTGTTGCCTTCGCTCGGTTTTATTTTTCAAGGAACTGGCAACGGTCGGCAGTGTCTTTTAACTTTACGGCCATCTTGGTCATCTTCTCTTTGCTATCACAATGCATGGCCTTCTCGGCTTTCAACTCTTCGGCCGCCTTCAAAGCAGCCGCATGAGTCCGGCTAGCCACTGGAGCTCCCGCTACCTGCACATTAAAGCGGTATGGTTATTGCCTGGGACTACGATCCTCTGTTTGCCGCCGTTCTCGGTGACAACCAGAGTTTCAGGGACTACTATCTACACAGGGCACACCTAAAAATATCCGGTACCGTCACAAATGTACATCATTTTACGTACCTCAAAGCCCGTCAGTAGACTCATAAAGGCATCATACAACCCGCTTTCGGCGAATGAGATCCTTTCCATCACCGTACCCATCAATGTACGGTGTTCTTCTGAGATGGCCGCTCACTCCAACAGCTCTCTCAGTATGTCCGACCGCATACCAGTCGGTGCCGGACTCTTCTGTTTGCTCTCTTCGAGAGCCGGACGTTGGGGACTTCGGGTGACTATAGGATTATCTTCTGGCCTCACCGGATCCGGAGAGGCCCTCCGTGACGACACTTCAAGGTCACCTGCTTCCTGAGTGGAGGAGTCCAAGGGAGGCGTTTTGCTCTCCATCATCTCCGGAAGAAGATCCCCCGAAGACGAGCTCTGCTGAGAAGGGCAAAGATCCGAACTGCAAGATAAATACTTCGGTTATTTTCCTCAGAGGTAAGGAAATATATCTTCACTATTAAAGTACTTTTTAATTACTTACAGCTCGTTAGAGGGCTGATCCCCGCGCGGACTTTGTGCGGCAAGAGCACCCTCCAAGGCAGGACCCTTTGGTGGAGATTTCTTCTCCCGCTTGGAAACCATGGTTTCCGGATCGTCAGAGGTAGTCCTCTTCCTCCCCCAGGTGAGAGAATGTCCGATTCCTCCCCTCGATTATCCTCCTTCACGGAGGTGCTCATTCCCTCGGTTGGAATTGGTAGCGACGGGGGCCCGCTTTCGACCTCATTATCCCCCCATTTATCTTCCTTTGAGGGCTCTGGGCAGGGTGCTAGCTCGAGCATCTTTTCCAGTACCGGATTCTCCAAACCCTCAGGAAGGGGGGCCGAACACCGAATCATCTTCGCCTTATTTAGCCAGTCCTGGTCAAAGAGCGACTTCTTAGAATGACGTCGTGGTAAATAAAAGACGGTGTGTTCGGCTAAAGGATTATTTACTTGGTCGGCGGTACGGTTGCTGCTCAGACCTACGTCCTCGGTAGTATCTGGACACTCTATTTGGGATCCGAAGAATGATTTTTACATATCCTCGTGTGTCAGGCCGAGGAAATTCTGAATAGTACGCGACCCTTCTGGGTTGAACTCCCACATGTGGAGGGGCCGATGTTTGCAAGGCTGGACTCGACGAACCAGCATGACTTGCGCCAACATAATCAAACTGAAATCTCCTTCGAAGAGATTTTGGATGCGGCTTTGCAGTACAGGCACGTCCTTGGCAGGACCCTAGCTCAGCCCTCTGCTAATCCATGACATCAGTTGTGGTGGAGGGCCTGAGCGGAAAGCAGGGGCAGCCACCCACTTGGCACTTCTGGGAGCTGTGATGTAAAACCACTCATGTTGCCATAATCCGGACACCTCTAGAAAGGAACCTTTGGGCCACGGAGCTCCTGCTATCTTGCTTATTAATGCGCATTCGCATGCTGCATACTGCCCTTCGACCATCTTCGGCTTCACGTCAAAGGTCTTGAGCCACAGGCCGAAGTGAGGGGTAATGCGGAGGAAGGCCTCACACACGACAATGAATGTCGAGATGTGGAGAAAGGAGTCCGGGGCTAGATCGTGGAAATCTAGCCCGTAATAAAACATCAACCCCCTAATGAAGGGATCTAGAGTGAGGCATAGTCCTTGGAGGAAGTGGGAGATGAACACGACGTCTTCGTTCGGTTCAGGAGTAGGGACGACCTGCCCTCGGGCAGGCAGCCAATGTGAAACCTCGGCGGTCAGGTATCTGGCCTCCCTCAACTTCTTGATGTCTTCTTCCGTAATGGAGGAGGGCATCCATCGGCCTTGAAGGAAAGATCCGGACATGATTGAAGGTCCGGAGCACCTGACCTGGGCTTTGGGTGTTAGAACTCGAGGCGGGGGAAGGATTTGATTGAGCACGGGAGGGAAAAAAGTAAAAGCCTTGTCCCTTTATAAAGAGGGTGAATGTCATGCGTCCTCTCCGTAGCCGTTTGGGACTTGCCTATAATCTAGGAGTCCTAGACACGGTTGGGTTACCCACGCCCGTATTGATGAGATTCCCGTAATAAGGGGACTCGATCTCTGCTTCGACGAGACGTGTCAAAAAACTGCCTCGCGTTATGTGCGGGGCTAGTTAAAGGAAACGGTTCAAATAATCACCGGGCCACGGCTTAATGTCATGTTGCCAAAACAAGTCAGTAAATTAGATTTGTGAAAATACTATTCTCTCTACGGTGGTATGTGGAACTTATTTTGCAGGGTCGGACACTATCCTTATATTAAAATTCTTCCGTGGTATATTCGGAGGAGGAACCCGCCTTGCAATGCCGAAGACAATACTGCACGCCAGACTCATCGTCATTGAAGCCGGTTTAGGGGCTACTGTGGGAGTCTTGGATTAGGGGGTCTCCGGACAGCTGGACTATCTCCATTGGCCGAACTGTTAGACTATGAAGATACAAGATTGAAGACTTTGTCTTGTGTCCGGATGGGACTCTACTTGGCGTGGAAGGCAAGCTAGGCAATACGGATATGTGTATCTCCTCCTTTGTAACCGACCTTGTGTAACCCTAACCCTCTCCGGTGTCTATATAAACCGGAGGGTTTTAGTCCGTAGGACAGAACAACTACAACATACAATCATACCATAGGCTAGCTTCTAGGGTTTAGCCTCTCCGATCTCGTGGTAGATCTACTCTTGTACTACCCATATAATCAATATTAATCAAGCAGGACGTAGGGTTTTACCTCCATCAAGAGGGCCCGAACCTGGGTAAAACATTGTGTCCCCTGCCTCCTGTTACCATCCGCCTTAGACGCACAGTTCGGGACCCCCTACCCGAGATCCGCCGGTTTTGACATCGACAATAGATATCCGCCAGGCCAGCCGTGGCCATAGACCAACTTAGGCCAAAATCCTAACCTTGGGGGAGTATGTATTTCCCACCGACATTACATTTATGTTTACACACTCATTGCTAGATGTCGGTGCTCATACTTTTTCATTTGTATCATCCATGCTAGTTTATTTCCTTTTTATGCTTTCTTCTTGTGTGTTTAATAAACCTTAAGAAAAACCCAAAAAATTAGTTGTAGCTTTTAATCAGTTTAATTTCCATGCTTGTAGTAGTAATTAAAAAGAATACCCAAAAATATTTCTTGTTCTTCTTTTGCTTGTTGGGAGCTTTCCCGTGTAAATTGTTTTTTAGAGTAGCATGCTTGGCAGTATGAGATGTTATTTGTTTATTCAGCTGCACAGTGACTACTCTTGTCCTCACCTCACGTACCACACATAGGTTGATTTTTTTATTCCGGCAACACAGCACAGCAACCTGTCTAACGCATGGCAGCGAGCGCCTACCTCGGTCTTCCGCCCAAAAAATGAGCAGCGCGTGGATGTTTCTAATCCTATGGAATCAGTACTACCAGACCAGCTTTCGTATGAAACACTATTCACCTTTCCCGTGTTCCGAACGGTTGGAAGGGAAAGAATACCGTAGGAATTGTGTTCCTACGAAAATCCTGCACCAAACATGTGAACAGAACGCAGCCTTAGCTGTTCTTAATCTAATGTCCCTGGTAAAAATGAAGCCATGCCACTGTTATAAGCCATGACAAGTTTATCCAAATGTTTTTGCCTGTAATTGTTTGAGACTCTGACTGTTTCCTCTGTGCCTTTTTGTGCAAACAGGGATATCCAATTCAACTGGTTGCTGTTGTGACCTTTTGGTGCACTACGCAAAACTCTTCTTAAAAGAAGTGACTTTTGTGTTGTTTAACTGGAATGTCAGAATGGAACAGTTGGTTCATTTTGGTGGAACTGCACAAAGGGAGATCTGTGTTCCAATCCTCATCATCCATATTGGCGCCATAACGATTTGTGCACCTGCGGGTACACGTGAGTGCTTTATCATCTCTTATGGGACTACATGAATAAGATTTTTTTTCTCAGGTTGGTACGGGCCTAAGGCCTTCATCCATATTAGTTTGATGCCATGTCTATTTGTATCATGCTACTGTCATGAGAAACTCCTTTATCTTTGCACGTTAAAGTTTTGCAACCTATGATAAATGGCAATGCTTTGAGTGTTGAGTTGAGCTAATTGGCACTGATTAATTAAACTAATACCTCTCTTTAAGCAAGACTACTATGTTGCTAACTTTACCCATTAAGATAATGAGGGTGCTTCTATTTGTTAGTGTATGTTTCATCAACTAGTCCCACTATTACAGTAATCTCACTCTCTCAATATATGTGCCAACAGGGATGTTCGATTTTGGTGGAACTGCACAAAAACTTTGGGTGCTTCATTGCCTCGACAGCTTCCGTCCTTTCCTGTCAGTCGCTGATCTCCGCTTGCTTTCTTCCTTTGTTGTCAGTCGCTTGGCTTATCTCGGCTTCCAGTCAAAGGAAATAGTAATTGATATGCTACCTCACACAGGTTGGTACTGGTCTTTATCCTGATTATTGTGCCTGTCATATGTATTGGTAATTTGGTATTGTGCTACTGTTTGCCGATTTCATAAAGGAGTAATTTGGAGCCTGAACTCGTAGGCAAATCATTACATTGGGTGATTTCAGTAGAACTGCACAAAATGATCAGATGGACAGGTACTTATGCTGCTGCTATGTACTCCAAAGTTCACTCAGACAAGCATCGATGTTAACAAGAAGTGCCTATATTCATTCGAGTATCAACCAGCGTCAACCAATTGTCAAACTCCAAGTATTAGGAGAGTGAACGCCAAAAATATTGCTTGGTGCATAGCCCAGAAAAACACAGTCCAGTCTTTGGTCCCAACTTGTGCCTTTTGGTTATCGGCACATATGGTAGCGAACTATATGGTATGGAGTCTAAAGATTCCAGACAAGTTGGTTGACGCGTATATTCATCTGGCACTTAATCAGTCTGCACGCCAAGGATGCTCCATTTCAGTTGAACTGCACAAAAATTTTGGGTTTCATTTTCTCAACCGCCTCCTTTCTCGTTTGCAATGTAGAATTTTGGCGAGATACAAGACCAAGATGAGCCAGTAAACTAGTTGGATGAAAGTAGTGGCCAAGTTGCTCAAACCTCCCTCGGCACGAGGCCACTATTTTAGGATAAACCTACAAGCAAAGTTCAGATTGTTTGTGCTGCCTCTTATGTACTCGAAAGTTTACTCGTACAAGAACTAATTTTAGCAAGAAGTACCTCTGATTGAACATCATTTACCAGTCTATACCCTAGGTAATTAAAGTTCGTCCATGGATCATATTGGCTGTGATCTCAATCATTTGGATCCATAAACATATTGAACATGTGTATATCTGAATCTTTTTGTGAATTATGTATGAATATTGCCGTGTGATCTATCAATCATTTGGATGCATAGATATGCTGAGCTTGTGTGTATATGAATCTTTTGAGTTGTTGATAGTGAATGTTGGCTATGAATATGAACGTGTCCTGTGAACCTGAGTTTGATATGAATGTTTACCTTTTCTGTTGTATTTTTGTGTGAACTTGTTAGTATGCCTACTGTGGGGTATAAAACGCAGGTCTCTTATAAAAGTAATGATGTGTCCAATTTATGTTTTCCCTTCTAACCACATTATATATATTTATATTATTACTATTAACATATATTTTATAGAGACTTATATATACATTATAAAAACATCCCACGTGTTATTAACTTATAAAAGTAAATGTTTAACGGAAGTTGGCAAGGAAAATCCTGGTTGTTTTTGACTCACAGGCAAGGAAAATCCTGGTGATTGCGTACAAAAGCTTGCGAAGATTTTAAGGACCAATTTAATAATAACGCGGTCATTTTTATTTTGAGCAATAACTCGCTAATTTCTTAATTATATATATATATAATGTGCATCTCCGGTTTATTCTTTGATATTAATTGCTCCTTCTAACATAATATTATATATATAACGAGCCCACCTAATACGTGTATTTCAAGGAAGTGCAAATGGGCTGGGATTTCTTAGAAAATATAAATGGGCCTGATTGACGCGAAATTATTTGTTCACCCAGCCCAGAAAATGGACTGTACATTCTAGAAAACATGGGTTAAATATATGCCACATTTTTGCAGGCTGAAATGTGGGCCAATAGGTCGAAGCCTACGCAGAGCATTGTCAACTTGGTCAACAAATGATTGTGTCATCCACAGCCATTGGATTTATATCCAACGGCCGGCATGCACCTTCAATCTCTCGTCTTCTTCCTCCAGCGTCGCCGGGACCACCTGGTCCGGCCTCCGGCGGCAAGCGGCTCTGCTTAGCACGTATCGCTGCGAAGCGCTACCCCACCGCCGGCCAGGCTATCCCTCCACCCCTCGACACCTCCTGTTATTCTCCACAAACTACAGCCCCACGCTGCAACAGAACCAGTTATAACCCTTCTCCTCCTATCAATCTGCGACTCAAATGGTGTATTTTCCCATCTCCGAGTCGTTCCCGTCTGGGGCCTCGCCGTCGTCCACTGCCTCGCTACGTTCGGTGCGGCGTGGTCAACAAACGAGAGTCATCGGAAGAGGACTGTACGTGGAGAGCCTGATGGCTGGGACCCACGAGGTCCATGGTCGCACGCAAGGAAAGTTCCTCCTTATTAAGCTGAAAAAATGTTTCCTCCACCTGACAGCTGGGACCCACCAGCTGTATCTTCGCACGGAAGGAAGTGCCTCCTTGTTTTGTGAAAAAAATTATTCATCCCGTTGACAGCTGGGACCCGTCAGATTTGGTGACTGACTTGTGGGCCTACTAAGCGGACATGTACGCATGGCTTTGTCAACTTAATCAACAAATGATTCTAGCAGCTGGACCGTTGGATGTTAATCCAACAGCCGTGCTCCTTCTTCAACCTCTGTTCTTGCTCCTGTCTTCCATGGGCGGCACCGCGGCTGTCCTGCCGCGCACCCGAACCAGTGAAGTTTCCCACTCCTCTCCATCTACGACTCCACTGCCCCGTCTTCCCCATCTCTGGGTCATTCCAGTCTGGGTGCGCTCGGCACGGTGTGGTCAACATGGTCAACAACCAAGAGTCATCGGAAGATGACTGTACGTGAGAGGCTGACAGTGGGGATGCACCACGCCCATGGACGCATGCATGCAACGGAACACGGCGAGGTCAACATGGTCAAGGCATGACTTCCATTGGAAGTATGCTGTACGTGGAGAGTCTCAGCTGGGTCCACGACCGCAGCAAGTAAGTGCCTCCTTATTACGCGGAAAATAATGATTCCTCCAACTGACAGCAAAAAAATGTTTGCCCCCTGACTGTTGGGACCCACCTAACAGGCCATCGTATTTCGTGAAAAAATGCTCCCCCCGCTGTCAGCTCGGACCCACCGGAAGTGCCTCCTTATTACGCACAAAAAAATGAATACTCCCCCGGCTAGCTGGGACCCACCTTGGTGGGAGGCTGACTTGTGGGCCTACTAAGTTGACGGGGACGAAGGGCTTTGTCAACTTAGTCAATATGAATGATTCTAGCTCCAGTGACCGTACGATGTCCATCCAACGACCGTAGTGCTTCTTCAACCTCTGGTCTTCTTGCTCCAGCCGCCCAAAGCAGTACCGGTCGTGCCGCATGCTCCTGCCTCCCGTGGCCGGCTGTGCTGTCGCGGAGGCCTCACCGCCCCCTACTATTCCCATCGCTGGCCAGGCCCTGCGGCGACGGCAGCCTCACACCACAGCCGAACCAGTGAACCCTCGTACTCCTCTCCGCGCGGGCTTCCACTGTCGCGTCTTCCCCGGCTCCATGTCGTCCCCTTCCTAGGCCTCGCCGTCGTCCACCGCCATGGTGCTCTCCGCGCGGCGTGGTCAACGTGGTCAAGGAACGACTTCCATCGGAAGAGTACTGTACATGGAGAGGCTGACAGCTGGGTCCATGGCCACAGCCCAGTTTTTTAGTGATTTTCCAAGTAAGTCGCTTTGTCAAGCCTGTTGGACTGCAAATCTTTCAAGACGAGGAGAGCTTTCATTCGGCTGGCCGAGAAAATGGCCCATCAGTAATAAGAAATGGGTTGTACATTTTTAAAACACATCAAACCGGCAATTAGTTTCAAATATCTTTTTTTATTTCGAGATTTTAAATTACATTAATTTTTATGCATGGAGAATTAGTTGGATTTTATATTGATATACATTTATTTTTAAAATCAGTTTGAATGTGAGTCGAAATTTCGGGATTAAAAACAGTTCGGACCGCACCGAAATATGCAAAATTTTGTATAAATTTTTAACCATGGCCATAATATGGGTTGTAATGCTAACAAAAAGAAGATGGGCTCCAAAAAAACCTTAATAATTAGCAAATGGGCTATAAATTATTAGAAATAATGGCAGATGGGTTGTATGCTATTTTCCACAGATTTGAGGTTTTCCTAAAAAAAGGTTGACGCACAAGCAGTGACTGTTGGATGACCATCTAACGGCCGCCGTGATTCTTCAATCTCTGCTCTTCCTGCTCCAGTCGCTCAAACAAGCGTCGGCGGGACTGCATGCTCCCTCCTCCCACGGCCGGCTCTGCTGCCGCGCAGGCCTCACCGCCCCACCGTACTCCCATCGCTGGCCTAGCCATCCCTCTACTCACCCACACCTGATGTTATTCTCCGGTGACGGCAGACGAACTAGTAAACCCTCGTACAGTCGTACTCCCCTCCGCGTGGGAAACAACTAAGTTGACGGGGACGGAGGGCTTTGTCAACTTAGTCAATATGCACGATTCTAGCTCCAGTGACCGTACGATGTCCATCCAATGGCCGTAGTGCTTCTTCAACCTCTGGTCTTCTTGCTCCAGCCGCCCAAACCAGCACCGGTCGTGCCTTGTGCTTCTGCCTCCCGTGGCCGGCTGCGATGCAGCGGAGGCCTCACCGCCCCCTACTACTCCCACCGCTGGCCAGGCCATCCCTCTACTCACCCACACCCCCTGTTATTCTACGGCGATGGCAGCCTCACACCGTAGCGAACCAGTGAACCCTCGTACTCCTCTACGCGTGGGCATCCACTGCCACGTCTTCCCCGGCTCCGCGTTGTCCCCTTCCTAGGCCTCGCCGTCGTCCACCGCCCTGGTGCTCTCGGCGCGGATGGTCAACGTGGTCAAGGAACGGCTTCCATCGGACGTGGACTGTACTTGGAGAGGCTGACAGCTGGGTCCACGACCGCAGCAAGGAAGTGCCTCCTTATTACGTGCAAAATAATTATTCCTCCACCTGACAGCGGGGACCCACCGGACGGGCCACCATATTTCGCGAAAAAAACGTTTGCCCCTGACTGCTGGGACCCACCAGCTACATCTTCGCACGCAAGGAAGTGCTCCGGGCAAAAAAAACGATTCGCCCCCTGACTGCTGGGACCCACCAGCTACATCTTTGCAGACAAGTGCCTGACAGTCGAGACCCACCTGGTCGAAGCGTACGTAGTGTTGTCATTCTGGTCGCGAACATGTACATACATATATACTGGTGGATGTAGAGGCACGCACGTGTCGTAGTAGAGGCGCGTACGTGTCGTAGTAGAGGCGCGCACATAGCACGTACACGTATGTACAGCAGCCAGAGTGCAAGAAAGAAAATACGGCCACGTATGTGTACATACGGGCGGGGTCTCGAACGCCTACTCGCACATACGTACGGCCAGGGCTCGTGTACATGGCTGGGTCGGAACAGAGAAATAGCGTCGTTGTCGTGTTCATGGGGAGGCAACGAAACGCGTCGTGTTCATGGGAAGGCAACGGAATGCGTCGTGTTCATCGCGAGGCAATGGAACGCGTGGGAGCCAACCGGCTGGGTCGGAACGGAATGTGTGATCGTGTTCATCGGGAGGCCTTGAACGGAACAGGCGATGGAAACGAGGCCTGGCGTACCGCACAACGGAGGAAACAGACCTCCTACATTCGGAACGGGGTCCTGTTGATCGGGAGGGGTGTGGCGTACCGCAAAACGGAGGAAACGGACCTCCTACTGTCAAAACGGGGGTCCTGTTGATCGGGAGGGGTCTGGCGTACCGCAAAACGGACGAAACAGACCTCCTACGGTCAAAACGGGGGTCTTGTTGATCGGGAGGGGTGTGGCGTACTGCAAAATGGACGAAACGGACCTCCTACGGTCGAAACGGGGGTCCTGTTCATCGAGAGGGGTGTGGTGTACCATAAAACGGGACTCCATGGGATACTGTTCATCTGCACCGTCGACCTCCTCCAGCCTCCACGGGCTACCGTCGACCTCCTCCAGCCTCCACGGGCTCCTGTTCATCCAGCCTCCACCGCGTACTACTCCACCGGCTACTGTTCAACCACCCCTCCACGGGCACCCCTCCACCGTCTACTGTTCATCCAGCCCTCCACCACACCACGGGGTCCTGTTCATCCAGAGGCAACGCCACCGCTCACTGTTCATCAAAACCCCCCCGCAACGCTCACTGTTCATCCCAAAGGCAGCATCGATGGGCTTCAGTTAGCACCAGTAGCGAAGGAATCGCCTGATCAGGTTCAGTTAACAGCCATCGATCGATCGCTCGGGTTCAGTAACGCGTAGCCTGCAGTGCAATCGCTCGGGTTCAGTTAGAGCCCAACGCCTCGCTCGGGTTCAGTTAGAGCCAACGCCTCGCACACACGCATGTATGTGTACGAGAGAAACGCGCATCGCTCGGCCCCCGACCTCCCACCATAACCGGGAACTCCCTAAAATTTTCCTCGCCCTCGCTTCTACCACGGTTTTTTCCCTCATGGACGGCCCAAAGAATGTCATGCAGCTGCGTCTCTGGCCCGCCCAGGACGAAAAGCCCATTTTCTGTCATGATTTTTTGTCATAGAACTAGGAGCCCACCACATCTATAATGATACCGGGTTTTGTCACAATTATCGTCATAGAAGTGTCATATGTATGACAGAAAAAAATTCGTTCGGCCCAAAATGTCACGGATGTGTCTTTTTTTGTAGTGATAGCAGTAGACCCTACTAAGGTTCAGTCAGTCACTGAGTGGTTGGCACCCACCTCAGTTGGAGAGATCCGCAGGTATCTTGGACTCGCGGGATATTATTGGAGGTTCATTGAGAATTTCTCTAAGATTGTGAAGCCTATGACGGAGTTGTTGAAGAAGGACACCAAGTTCAAATGGACAGATGGATGTGAGGCAAGTTTCCAGGAGTTGAAGAAACGTTTGGTTACAGCCCCAGTGCTGATTC
The DNA here is from genome assembly GCF_018294505.1 of Triticum aestivum. NCBI lineage: Eukaryota > Viridiplantae > Streptophyta > Magnoliopsida > Poales > Poaceae > Triticum > Triticum aestivum. The sequence goes on along the minus strand of NC_057797.1, from coordinate 60,263,495 downwards.
TGCCGGATATACACAAGGATTTCCAAGTGTATTGCGACGCATCTCGCTTAGGACTTGGAGGCGTGCTTATGCAGGACGGAAGAGTTGTTTCGTATGCCTCACGACAGCTTCGACCGCATGAGTTGAATTATTCCACGCATGATTTGGAGTTAGCAGCTGTAGTGCAGGCACTCAAGACCTCGAGACATTTTCTTATTGGGAATCATTGTGATGTGTACACGGATCATAGGAGTTTGAATTACATTTTTACACAGGAGTTGAATCTCAGGCAAAGGAGATGGTTGGAGCTTATAGAGGATTATGATATGAAGCTGCATTATCACCCAGGGAAAGCCAATGTCGTAGCAGACGCTTTGAGCTGCAAGAGTTATGTCAATACCCTCGTAAGCGGAGGATTGCCAACGGAGTTAGCTGAAGATCTCAGGGAGCTTCGTTTGGAGATAGTCCCTAGAGGTTTTGTCGCCACAATGGAGGTTCAATCAACATTGTTGGGAAAAATTCGAGAAGCTCAGAAGGATGGTAAGGAAATTGCTGAGATAAAGGAGAAGATGAGCAAAGGAAAGGCCAAGGGTTTTCGTGAGGATGAGCACCACACCTTGTGGTTTGAGGACCGTGTATATGTGCCCAATAATGCAGAGATCAGGAAGTTGATACTTCGGGAAGCTCATGACTCTCCATACTCGATACACCCCGGAAACACCAAGATGTATTTGGATTTGAAGGAACGTTTCTGGTGGACTGGTATGAAGAAGGATATTGTCGAGTATGTAGTCGTATATGATGTATGTCAGAGAGTGAAAGCAGAACATCAGAAGCCAGCAGGATTACTGCAACCTATGTCGATACCCGAATGGAAGTGGGATAAGCTTGGCATGGATTTCATCACCGGATTACCCAGGACCTGAACGGGATACGATCCTACTTGGGTAGTAGTGGATCATTTGACCAAAATGGTCCACTTTATCCCAGTGAAGACCACCTATACAAGTGCAAAGTTGGCCAAGATATACATGACCAGGATCATATGTCTGCTTGGAGTTCCGAGAACTATCGTATCAGATAGGGGAACACAGTTTACTTCAAAGTTTTGGCACCAGCTGCACCAGACCTTGGGCACTAGGCTGGAGTTCAGTACAGCTTTTCATCCGCAGACAGATGGACAGACAGAGAGTCAATCAGATTCTGGAGGACATGTTGAGGGCTTGTGCGCTAGATTATGGATCTAGTTGGGATGATAATTTTCCCTACGCAGAGTTCTTATACAACAACAGTTACCAAGCCAGTCTGAAGATGGCACCCTTCGAAGCTTTGTATGGAAGAAGGTGTAGAACACCGTTGATGTGGGATGAAGTTGGAGACCGACAGTTGTTTGGACCCGATTTGATCAAAGAGTCCGAAGAGAAGGTTAAGTTGATTCGAGATAGACTGAAGGTAGCTCAGTCCAGGCAAAAAAGTTATGCAGACTCGAAACGCAAGGAGGTAGTCTATGAAATCGGAGACAGAGCCTATCTTCGTGTGTCATCTCTGCGAGGAGTTAAACATTTTGGAGTTAAGGGAAAGTTAGCCCCAAGATTTGCAGGATCATACCGAGTTTTGGAACGTATGGGAGAAGTAGCGTACAAGTTGGAGTTACCCGAAGGACTGTCAGGAGTTCATGATGTGTTTCACGTTTCCCAGTTGAAGAAGTGTCATGCAGAAATGGCCGATATTCCACTGAGAGATATAGTGCCCCTGGAAGCAATTTAGTTGGATAGTAATCTGACCTATGAGGAGAAACCAGTCAAGATTCTCGAGTTTGCCAGCCGAGTCACACGCAGCAAGGTTATCAAGTTTTGCAAATTTCAGTGGAGCCACCATACCGAGGATGAAGCCACCTGGGAATGAGAGGACGATCTACGAAAAGACCACCCACACCTATTTTCTAGCCAACCTGAATCTCAAGGGTGAGATTCACCTTAAGGGGGTAGGTTTATAACATCCCAAATTTACAATTTGGAATGGTATACATAGGTCATCATGTGCATATCATATTTCTATTTGCATTTTGGTTTTGTGATCCTAAAATCCTAAGCAACTCAAGGACCCACGGAGAGAGTTGGGGATTTTATTATTTTCATATTTGAATTTTTCTCAAATATTGAAAAGTGGATCATTTTGGTTTTATTATTTTTCTCTCCGAAAATATTTCATATTAAAAATATATGAGAGGGGATAATATGACTTATCCAAAATAAATGAAATATTGGAGGAAAATATTAAAATCAAATAAATATTTTATTTGGATTTTATCGCTATTTTATTTGAATTAGAGAAAAAATATTTTTTTCAAAATTGCATTTTTAGGCCAGAAAAATGTTCACTTTGTTCTAAATATTTTATTTAGGCGGTGAAAATTTGTTTGGGCATTTTTAGATTTTATTTAATTAATTAGGATTTTTCTCGGAGGAACCTTTTAAAAAAACTTTCAAACCGACCTAACGGGCCATGCCCGAGCCGGACTCCGCCCGGCCAGGCTTTATAAGCCAGCCCGAGCCCCCCCCCCCCCGAGGCCCAAGTCGCCGCGCCCCAAACCCAAACCCTAGCCGTCGCCGCCCGCCCGCCGCCGTCCGCCGCCTCGCCGGAGTTCGTCGCCGCCAGTTTTTTCGCCGGTTTTCGTCGGTTTTATTTTCGGTAAAAACCTAGATCGGTTTTTTATTAGTTTGTGTTTTATTTTGGTTTTTTCTGTTTAGTTTATTTAACGAACGTTCGTCCGTTTAGATCTATTAGCGAACGATTTTCGTTAGATTGGTTCTGTTAGCGAATGTTCGTTCGTTAGTTTTTTCTTTTTATTTTCTTTTTCGGCCAGGGACCTATCCGTGATTATTTTTATCGTAGATTAGCCCCTAATCTTCAAACCCTCGCCGTTTCTTAACAGTTTGTCCAAATCAGTGAAACCAATGCCAAAATATTCGTCTCGGACCCCTCTTTCCGTTTAATCAACTTGAACATGGTTTTGACAAATTTAAAATTTGGTTTCAAGCAGATTTGTCTGCGAAGTGCTTTTGACCGTAGTTTCAGTTCCGTAGCTCCGATTCGATCGTTTCTTTTTGCAAATCGAACCTCTTCAGTTGAACTTTCAGTTTGGATCTTCTTATTTGAAGTTTTCCCCTTGCATATTTGCTTTAGTGCTTATGTATGCTATTGTTTGTTTGCGATAGAATTCCCGGAGTTTGCAACGTGCTACTACGAGTCACTAGGTTTTGCGGATCATCGGCAAGGCAAGTAACACGTTGATCATACCCCTTTATTACCCTGTTTTTTTATGCATTAGTTTCAAATTATACATTTGCTATATTTCCAAGTTGTCAAGCATGCTTGGTTTGGTTATACATTATGCAATGTGGTGCTTAGTTAACGTTTGGTTCATTTGTGTTGTGGTGTTTAGTTAACTGTTTGGTTCAATTCTGCAATGCGATGTTCAATAGTTGTGGGTGCATTCTATTATTGTATACCATGTGAGGAATAAATTGAATTTGGTTGTAGTAAATACATGAGAAACAAATACAATTGCTACAATTGGCTCTAGTTAACTGTTTGGTTAACTGTCTGATCTTCTATTAGGAGTATGTTATATTATGCAATGTGGTGCTCAGTTAATGTTGGTTCATTTGTTGTGGTATTTAGTTAATTGCTTGGTTCAATTCTGCAATGTGATGTCCAATTGTCGTGGGTAGAATTTTGTATTATTGTGCATGTGAGGAATAACTCAAATTTGGTTGCACTTAATACATGAGAAACATATACAGGTGTTATATTTCCTAGTTCTTAATCATACTTGGTTTGGATAAATGGGTTTTCCATGTGGCTTGAATTAATCTGATGAATCAGCAATGTGCTTATTTTTCATCAACATATTTTACTGATAGCATGCGAACCCTTACTTAGCCTGATGACTAACTACCTTATATGTGTTGCGGGGAAACAATGGGAATCACTGAGGTTTACAATCGAGGTTAGCACGTGTATGATCCGTTGTCTAATAACATATTATTGTGCAATTGCAGGAACCATTCTAATATTTTAGTTTTGAACAATTTGGACTTGCACATGTAGGTCCTGTTGTCAGATGTTTTGACCCACCGTTCGACCCTTTTTGCAGATGGGGAAATGAGTTGTCCATGAATATCAATCAAATCAAGAAACTCAGAAAGATTGTTAGAATAAAGAAATTAGCGATAAAAACAACAAGATCTTTGTCTGCACAATGAAGAAGACATTAGTTCACTACAAGATGGTACTAACTATTATACCTTGCCTTTTTTTATTCCTTTGCCCCATTTCCAATATAGAGAAGATATTTATGCACATCCTTATTTTCAGGCTTTTCCAAATCAGTTCACTGATGATTACCTCTCAACCCACATCTATGGTCAGGAGGCGAGGAAGGTTTTCATACAACACCCACGGTTCAACGAAGTGTTCCTAAAGAGGACGAAGGACGGATGGTCAATCATCCACAGGCACTAGCCTAAAGTTGCAAAGACCTTCAACATGAATGAAGGCTCAATATTCGCCTTCCGCTTCAGCAGTTTTTCAGATGAGATGCATCTGTCTATATACCGTCTATGATGCTAATTTCGAAAGGTTCTATATGTTGCATGTGAAACTTGGTGCTGGTGCAGTTGCATAATGGGGTAGCTGAGTGCTGAAGCTATATCATGTTGTACTTTGATGTATTTCAATTATGAAATTCTGCTTCCTTAATATGGAAATGAAATATATTATGTGCTTAATATGAATGCCAATTAGATTAATAAATGGATTATTAATAATAGGGCCTGCTAATGGCAAATTAGCCTGCTAATTGGTTTGCTATTGCAAACGGTTGTTGAAAAAATACCGTGGACGATGACCTCAGGTAACGCACACAGTTTTTAGGAATAACCCGTGTTGGATCAATGAACAATCACACGACTTTCTCTTGAAAACTATTTGCGTTAGGCCACCTTGCATAAATGTTTACCACATAAAAATTATGTGTGATGGACAGTCTTTGCCACACAGTTTTTTCTATGGACCGTGTGTGATACATTCAATAACGCAAACGAATTAACGGGAAAAATTATGTGTGATGTACCTCTGAACGAAAACGTTTTCCTTGGAGCAACTGTGTGGGATGTACATACGAACGGAAATGTTTAGCGGGGACTCACTGTGTGCGATGTACTTACGACTGGAAACAATTCACCGTATAATTGTATTCTTTTAGCTTTACTGTACATATTTCCGTATTTGAGCGCTCGTCGGTTGCACACGACCTCATTTTTCCGAGCGTGTGTGCCAGGAGGGCATATCCCCGACGGTTTCTGGGCCGTGTGGGAAGGACGCCCCTATCACCCACACTCACTAGGCGACGGTTCCAAATGCCGTTGCGGAAAGGGGTTAAAAACCATTTGTATAGGACCGACGCGTACCAGTGAGTGCTTTACTTATATCTTTTTGAGCATGGCGGTGCTTGTATTTTGAAGAAATAGATGAAATCTCATACTTCACTTATATATTTTTGAGACTTGATAATAGTAGTAGCAATTTGCACAAGATATGTATTTGGTCCCAATGTGATGAATATTCAAGAAGAATATAATAAAAACTTTCATGTAGATCATTGGATGTGATAAGTTTGATTCCTTGCAATAGTTTTGCAATATGGAGATGATAACATGTGAATTATGCTAGTGAGAAATTGTGGTTTAGAAAGAATATTGATGTTAAGGTTTGTGATTCCATATGCATGCACGTAAAGTCAATAGTTATGCAACGAAGTTACATCCTACTTATGATGCATTATTCAGTGTTAGTTATTCTCAATGCATGTTTATGACCGTTTTTGTTTTCTGGTTGGTTGCTTCTCAATTCATTTGTTAGCCTTCATTTGTATTAAAGGGGAATACTGCTTGTGCGTAAAATTTCTTAAACCTAAAGTTGTGCCAAATGAGTCCACTATACCTATCTATATGCGGTATTTACATGCTGCTCCGAGTAAATTTGCATGTGCCAACTCTAGTTATTAAAAAATCATTTTGTATGTCTGTACCGCTCATGAAGCGACAAGCGATGGTCAATATCTTTCATGCTAGATTGGTTATTCTCAAGATGAGTGTTTATCCACTTGTCATTGCACGAGAAAATGGCCAGTAATAGGGATGCCCGGTCCCGAAATAATAATAATAATAATAATAATAATAATAATAATAATAATAATAATAATAATAATAATAATAATAATAATAATAATAATAATCATCATCATCATTGAAAATTTGAAAGTTTGAAAGGCACCCGTGGATACGGCTAGCCATGAATTGTGAAATATTGGTGGAAAGGAAATAAACTTTATTATCTGTTTGGGAACCGCCTATAATGTGGCTAGCATGGGAGATATTAGAAACTTTCCGTTGTGACGTTGATAGTAAAAGCATGCCTTTCTCAAAAATAATTTTATCTGTGTTTAAACTTTGAGCTCTGGCACCTCTGCAAACCTCTGCTTCTCTCTGTGAAGGGCCTATCTATTTTAGTTTTATGCAAAAGAATATATTTCAAGTCTCCGTCTTCTTTTATAAAGCACCAACTGAAGAGCACTATTTTCATACTTGTGCATTGGGTGTAGTTAATATTGAGTATGTTTCATGAATGAATCAATGACTGAACATGATGGGCTAGAGATAACTTTTTTAGCGTTGATATTTTAAAAGACATGGTTGCTTGTTAGTATGCTTGAGTATCTATATCTTCATGTCAAACTATAGACTATGGCTTTGAATCATTCAAGTCCAAATATTCATGCCACGAAAGAAAAGATTATATGATTAATATGATAGATAACATTCCACATAAAAAAAATTGTTTTTATCATTTACCTACTCGAGGATGAGCAGAAATTAAGCTTGGGGATGCTTGATACGTTTCCAATGTATTTATAATTTTTTTATTGTTTCATGCTATTATAATATCAATCTTGAATGTTTTATATGCAATTACAAGTAATTATATATTATTTTTTAAAACTAACCTATTAACTTAGTGCCTAGTGCTAGTCGGTTTATATGAAATCCGCCGCGTTTGCATGAATTTCGTCCGGTCAGTTCAAACAATGGTTGAAATGTATGTCGGCAGCGTTGGATGGTCAGCTCCCGCATCAGTGTATGTGGACTGCCCCCCCCCCCCTGTCCGTGGGAAGATGCTGGAGCAAATTTGTGGGTCAGCGTTGGAGATGCCCTTAGCACGGCCTCGATTTTCCGCGTTGTCCGCACTCACCCTCACTAGTTAGAGGATCACGGGAGACTAATCACTCGACTCGTCCCCCCCCCCCTCCTCCCCGCCGTGGGAACCTATATGCTTTGTCTATGGTTTACCAACTGGGGGGGGGGGGGGGTTGAAGATTGTGGATCGTTGGTGGACTCTATGGCGCCGCCGGAGATGAATCAAACCCTACAAAAAGGGCAAACCGACGTTGTAGCTCCACCCACTGCTCCTAAGCTGAGTGATGTGCAACTTTAGACGCTTACAAAAGTTTTATGAGCTTGATTGATGCAGCAATTTTATTCTATGGAACCTCATTGAGGCACCCAACGATCCTTCTGTCTCCTCCGTGACATACATATCGACCCAAAGTCCTAACGGGCGGTTCAAACAAATCCAACGGTCGATACATGCTCGATTCCGATTCCTCCTTTTGTGCTTATTTTTGGAACAAGAGAATGAGCATGTTAGAGCCGATGGTCGGGCCCACTGGGAACCTGTCGCTGTTAACGATACTAATTTTTTGTTAGCTCGATCGATAGCGACAACTCTCCTAGTACCACGCAGTTGCAACTTACTAATTACCTCAATGATGCTCCTGTTTGGCAGCACCTAATCAGGATCATTAAGTATTGTTAGCAAAAGAGCTAATTGGTTGGGGAGATTTTAGATGGATTAGGCAGAAGAGACAATCGATGGAGACATGCACGCCTAATTTAGTCAGGTTGCTGTCAAAGGGACAGCGACTTGTACTAGAGTCTACGTACGCTTGCTCAGTTTAGTGATTGCTGGAATCCAATTCGGTCGTGGTTAGTTCGGTATCTCCCCTTCGTTTCTGCATAATTAATTTGGCGAGATTGGGGTTGTTAAGGGTGATGGATATTTTGGTCGACTGTATAGTAGGGCTACTGCTGAACAATAATGTCACTATTCAAGGCTCAATTTATCTTTTTCGTAGCTCACATTTTGTAATGTGTTTCAATCTAAAATTTTGCATGGCAATAAAACATCACTCTCTTAACATCCCCTATTTTTTCAGATTTTTTCAAAACTTTAAAATACGATTTACACGAAGTTTTCATTGAATATTGGTTTCCATATGATATTCTCTCACTGGAGAGCTAGTGTGGATGTCAGTCAGCAATGTATCTACGTTTATTTTATTTTCTCTGCTTTAATTATTCTTTTCGAGATATAGAAAGGGTTTGCCTCGTTTCATTAATTTTTCTTTTCGAAACGGAGGCAAAATATCTGCCTCATATATTAATTAAGCGGAGAGAAGAGTTTGTTACAGACGAACCCCTTACACGGCATGGCCATTATTTTTGCAAAAAAATTGACCCTAATTTCTTTGCTCTGGCAGTGACCAAAGGTCGCCTCACTAATGATGGAGTTGAGCAATATTGGCAGTAGAGCACTCTTGTGACGGAACACCCGAGCATTCTTTTCATTCCAAATGGTCCATGTGACAAACATTGTGAGTGAGGCCATAGTTTTTCTAGAGGGCGTTTTGGCGCCGGTTCTAGTTGCCCCCATCCCTTGACAGAGCCTTCCAAATACCACGAAGAAGTGTCCAGTGCTGAAGGCAGAATTTCGCAATGACCGAGTTCCAAAGCCTTATGGTGTGCGGCATTTGAAGAAGAGAGGTGGCCCACTTTCTTGCACCCTCATGCAAAGTGGACAAATACCACAATTTGGCCACCTTCATTTGGCAAGCCTATCGACGGGCCAAATTCTATATTGGATAGCCAACCAAGTCAAAGAACTTAGCTTTTGGAGGTGCCCAAATCTTTCAAATCATCTGAATCGTTTCATTCATCAAGGAGGTTGATGTTGTATAGTAAATTTGACAAAATTCGGATGAAGATTGAGATTTTTTTTATAAAGATGAAGATCAAGATTATAACATTCTAATATAAAAACACATGCCCGCAACCCAAACTGACCTAAAATGAAAACACGCCGATTAAGAGCGCCGTTCATTGACACTGCCTATAAGCGCCATCATCATCACCCGATGCTTGTTTTTTGAAAGACCCGGCTTAAACACCGGCTTCATTGATTTAGCAGAAAGTAGTCGGAAAACATGGCGATCAAGTGATCATCACCCGACGCTTGTGACCCGGCGAATAGCAATCCTGAATTAGGGCTGCAACCGCCATGATGATTAACGACTAGGATAAAAACTCATATGTCAACTACAACTACGGTATAAGCTATGGTGTTTCATTTATAAAGTGGGACGAAAGTCTAGTCTGTGAACTACTGCACCAGCCCTAGAACCACTACTTGTTGGCATAACCTTAGCTCTTCGTGTTAAACATGGAGTCACCCGCCAGGAGTGCCGGTTGTTGGCTCACGGGACCGTCACATCTAAAGACGACAGTGTGACAAGCCGTGTGGACTACCACGAGAGTTGCTGGTCCATGGATCGTCGTTGTCCAAACGTGCAACGAGGCAAGGTTTGATTTGTTTGATTTTTGGTTGCCTTGGGGGTTTCCGGTCTTGCATGGACCATCTCTCACAATCACACAGATCAGCTGCTGCCCTGTGGCATGTTTGCATGCCATGCATGGCAGGTAAGCTTAGCATGGGCCGGCAGCATGCGTGCAAACCGACCAAAACACCTTAATTCCATCTTGGCAACTTGCAAGTGTAATCAACCCGGCAAACAAGTAGGGTGGTACACTCCACTTTTTCAAAAATGAGATGAAAGCCATGCACATGCAACAAGCCAGCTCCGAGTAAACGTACGGCCGGGATGCTATTAACTCTGTCTGCTCATTAACTGGACGGTCTCTCGGCGCGAGACACCGTCCTTGACGACCCATTCATCACCTCATTTAAGCACCACCGGTACAAACCTGTTGAGGCATGTGTGTTTGTTCATCTCTACCGGGCAAGGCGAGGACATGCCTAAACCTCATCTTCCCCGCGGCCTTAATCGAAGCCATCATCATTAGCAACACGGAGCTAAATCGAGTGCTTGACGACCATAACCACCGAGCAAAGCCACGGTACGACTCGTCGAATAAGAAAGCCACCGTACATGCCGCCCGGCCTCCTTTTCCTTCGTTATTGGATTAGATTAGACAAAGCCGAAACATTCTGCAGATGCATTAATTGGCGTTATTATGGCAGGCATGAGTACACACGTAGAGTGTATTTGTTGCCGCCTGCCAACCAGATCACGAGCGAGTGATTAAACAACGAAACGCCGGTACACTCTCTCCATCACCGCTAATCCCATACGTACGACAAGTATCTTTGTTTAACCGGCTTCGATAATGACCTTACGTACGTACGTTCCTAATCAGTCAGTGGCTATTATAATTGCCTCCACATTTTTGGCGGAAAGGATTAGACATAGTAGCTGCTGGTAGTGACTTTACGATCCAAAAATTTAGTGGTACGTACAAGTGTACAACACTTGGGTTCACTAGGGCATGGCCGATGTCTTGTCAATTTTGTCAGCATGCAATGATATATAGTAAGCAGGATCCTAGACTATTATTTGAGGGGCCTCGTGGTCATGCTTAATCAGCTGGTTCCCAGCTTGCGCTATTTAGCCGTGATATGCGCATCAATCATTGACGACAGCCCTACGCTACCAGCTAGGCATACTGTATGACTGTACGCCCCTACTATTGTTCCATGAAACCTGATGTGCTCTGGTCTGGATACTCCTTTAATTTGGCACAAGCAAGCAAAATTTGAGTAAGCTCACTCCTATCTCTGTTGTTGATTGTTTTTGAGATAGCTAAACACGACCGTGAAAAAAGGGTAGCTAAACTCATGCTGAGCGGTGCTCGCTCCTATCTATTACGCCCGAGTTTCCTTGCAAACACTTTGGTGTGAAATTCTTAGAAAATTTGTGTGTTGTATAAGATGCTTCAACTGTTCTTTGTTGCAACAAAACCAATTTATAGCCCGAACCCCACATGGTTTGCTTGAGCTCGCCATCAAGTGGCAAGATGGATATCGTCCCATGGGGAGACAGCTTCTCGCTCAAAACTGTTGCACGAAACCAGGAAAGTAAAATGCACGACACACTCACAAGGGTATATCTAAAAGTTCTCATCGGCTATGCCTCTCAGTTTATATTTTCGTGTTTCTGGAGTGCCAATTTGTAAGGCAAATCAAGATGCTGGGTGTATTGACACAAGACATGTTAACAGATCTAAAGTAAACATAAATTCAAACGCGAAAAATACCTTCAAATCCTACCATGGATAGAATTCCCAACTACTATTGACAGGTGAATTTCCTTTTCCTTTTCACGGTGTGTTAATTGAGTTTGGAGCTAAAATTTGGTAATCCCTCTATAAAGAAATATGAGAGTGTTTAGATCATTATTTATAATGATCTAAACGCTCTTATATTCCTTTACAGAGGGAGTAATATTTAAGAAGTAATTTGTATAAATTCACTACTTTCACTATTTTTGCTAAATCATGGTTGTATTTGGAGTTCATATTTTGTGACGGCGTTGATGTACTTGTATCAGTTCACTCAATTAATTTTGATTTTAATTTTTTGGCTGAGTTACCATGACTTGTTACCATTGTTGCACGGTAGCATCCCAAGTCATGATAGTACTCGATATATATTCTATTTTATTTTACCGAGTTATCAAATGCAAAAATGTTGCTATTTGGCACTTTTGGTCGTGTTACAATTCTATCTCCAAAGTGACAAACATTACAGAGTTAAATTCAGATATGAATAGGAAATGTCAACTTAGATTTTGTTGTGAAAAGTTTAGACAGTATTCATTTTTTCTCGGTTTCTGAATGAAATTTGGAGTTGAAAATTAGCAACATGATAGATGCATGTAGTAGGTACCAATTTTTCCTGGTTCTTTTCAAAAGGAAAACCTAAGCTCGCTTCAAACCCTTAGATCCATTTTTTGTGAAATTCCTATGAACTTTTCATGCTCTAAAAATGCTTCAACTACTCTTTATTGCAACCAAATCAGTTTGTATGGTCGCATGGTTTGCTTGACCTCGCCATCAAGTGACAAGATGGATTTCGTCCCTTGGGGAAACAACGTCTCCCTCAAAAATGTTACGCTGAAAGCAGGGAAGTAAAATGTTAGGCACACACACCAAGGGTGTATCTAAAAGTGCCAATGGATATGCTTCTCGGTTTATGTGCCACAGTGATTCCGTTCTCTTCACATTGTAAAAAACATATATCGTGCTCTCAAGTCCAGGTGGCACAACGAAAACACGTGACCAAATCAAGAAATCGAAGTCCTTTGGTTCAAATATTTTCTGATTTTTATAGGATTATAATTCATAGAATATTTTGCTACATGGATTGTTTGAGTCGTAGGATTGCATCCCATAGAAATGTTATGCTACATTTTCATTATATTTCAATGGAAAATTTTCATTCACTCTAACCTCTTGTGAAGAATCATACGTGTTTCTAATGCACAACAAATATTCATGCAATCACGTAGTATTGAAGATTGCATGACACTCTACAAATGTGTTTTTTCTTATTTAGACGTTTTAGAAACGATGCCAAAAATAGGCTACGTATTGACACAAGATATATTAACGTATCTAAAATAAACATCTATTCAACTATGAGAAATGCCTTCAAAACCTACCATGATGAAACAATCAACTACTACTCATGGTTGAATTTGTCTTTTTTATACTCGATGGGGATTGATTATGGACTAAAAAATTCATAACATTAAATACATTTCTTAAAGATAAAATCCACTCTTTTAACTATTTGTTTGTGACGTCGTGACATATTTGTTCCGGTTCACTCATTTGGTTTCTTTTTCATTTTTGCATTGTTACCATGACTTGGTAGCATTCACGCATGGTAACGTTCCAAGTCAGTGTACCACCCGATAAATTTTCTTTGATTCTACCAAATTATTTACTAGGTTTAAACAGGTTATTTTCTTTGCACTTTTTATTGCGTTTTTGGTGGTGACCAGTGTTTGGATCACGACGAGGTTTTTGTTGTCTGCTCTCCCACGTGTCTTCGGGTCTCCATGCTCTATTTTGTTGTTGCCATGCTCTACTTCTTTAAGTTGACCAAATCTATTGAAAACTATACCAACATATTCAAGACCAAATTTGTTTCATTAGATTCATCATAGAATATGTTATCAGATTATATATATATATTTGATGTTGTAGGTAGTAATATATGTTTTTATATACATGCTTAAACTAAAAAAGTTTGACCTGGAGGAAACCTAGGATTTCAATTTTTTTGGAACAGAAGTAGTACAATGAGGCAATAGAAAAGGAAAACGTTGTATTTGTGCCAGTTCACTCATTTAATTTTAATTTTACTTTTTAGTTGAGTTACCATGACTCGCTGGCATTGATGCACGGTAGTATCCCAAGTCACGGTATCCCTCGGCATATATTCTCTTTGATTGTACCAAATTATCAAATGTGAAAATGTTTATTTTTGGCACTTTTGGTTCTGTTACTATTCTATCTGCAAATTGAGAAACATTAAAACTAGATAAGTGTAGCTTTGAATAGTACTCCCTCTGTAAACTAATATAAGACGTTTTAGGTCACTAAAGTAGTCTTTTTTTTAGTTTACAGAGGGAGTACCAAATTAGATTTTGCCGCAAAAAGTATGTTTAGACACTATTCATGACTCTTCATTTTTGTTTCTCCGTTTGTGAATGAAATTTGAGTTGAAAATTTGCCACGTGATAGATGTAACTTGTACCGGTTTTCTTGGATTCTTTTCAAAAGGAAAACCTAACCCAAGCACATCATAAAATTATGATTATGTGGTTGTCTAGGTGAAGTTGAAGCTAACACAACGTTGTCCAGGTGATGACGATGACACGAAAGGCCCGGTCCGGTTGCGTTAATCGTCTTTAGCACAAACATTGCATATTTCTAATTCAATGCCTACCTTAAGAATCGGACTTGCATAGTCTTTAGCGTGAGTTGTCAACTATTAGGTCCTCGGTCGACTTGAGCTTCATTGGGCTATCTTGTGGGTATAGATTCGACGGCGGTTGTCCATGGTGAAGCCGGAATTATGGCTTCAAGGAGAGGGGCTATGACGGCAGCGCGCATTCGACTCGCTTCAATGCTAGTAGTCGTCGCTAGGTGGTCCACGGATTTGGATGTAATTTTTATTATTTATGATATTATGTTATATTGCCATGATTGAAAATGAACAGATTAAAAGGGGTGGCAATGTTTGCAAGCAATGGCTGTCAAGTATGCGTACGGTTAGACAGGTCAACCAGGTGCCGTTTGCGGGTCATGTTAGGCGATTTCAAGGGTTTGTTACAACTTCTTTCGCTTATTATTGCCCTGATTCCCTTTTCTCTTTTTGTCGGTTAATACAACGAGGCACTAGAAAAGGGCAGTATTGCATGTTTGCATTAGCAGGGTCACGTCTGGAAGAAAAATCATAAGCTGATTTCATGGAGGTCCGATCGGCTCCAGAGTAGTAAGTATCACTCACCCAGGCAAGGCAGCAGAGCAGGAGCACGAGCGCGCTGCCGGTGGCGCACATGCGCGGCGCCCTGATTAAGTCCCCGAACCGCACACCCGGCCTAGTACCACGGATGATGCGAGGGCGCGAACCGGGTCCAAGGGGAAAACGAACGCAGGCGCGCGCGGGCATTCCACTGTCGTTTTCGGCCTTGCACGGCGTCAAACGGGAAAGCCGCCCGCCCGCCTTTCCTCTCCTCCGGCCGAAACAGAAGGAGCAGGCCTCGTCTCGCCAACGGACCCGGCCCGAAAGCGGCGGGCCCCGCGGCCCCGGCCTAGCGTGCGCTGCTGTAGGCACGGCCCATCCAACGGAAGGGACGGACAGCCACAACATGGCGGGCGCGGTCTCGGTCGCGCTGATTCAGCACCATGTGCCCTGTGTCAGCGCCTGTCCTCGCACAGTCAGATGGCAATCATCAGACTAAAGTAATTGCCACAGCCAGTACCACTGGGCTGGCTGGCTGGATCTCACCACATCCACAACCGGCTGATACGTATATTGTTATCTACGTGTTGACTGACTGCAAATTTCTATCCAGACAAACCGTAGGAGCTCAACTCCTTGAGATACGTATACTACGTGCGTATGCATACGTTGTACGTATTAGGTGTGTCTCCCGTTGCGCAGATCGGTACGTAGACTGGCACTACCACTGGGCAAGCAGTGGCGGGAGCGTGCCAACTTGACGGGCCGCTGTCTCTGTCTGCGAATACCAGACAATTAAAAGGGTACAGCAGCGTCCTCCTCCGTGAGGAGGCCCCATGAATGCCAGCCTCTGCCTGCCTGCGACGGCTCACATGGCGCTCCACAGACAGAGGCACTCATGGCGCCCCGGACCGGACGGGATCCCGACGGGCATCGGCCGGGCACGAATGTGTTGGGCGTAATTCATCCGCGTCTCAGAGGTAGGTAACCACCAACGGGTGATGAGGCCCCTGCCTAACCTAATCTGCCGCGCCTATATGTAGCCGAGGCCGTGCCGTGGTACCCTCGGTACCCTGCTGCCCCCCGTCGCGACATGGCGCCGTTTGTTTTAAGATCCTTCCTTGTCCATTAGCACTCACTTATTAGTTAGTAGCAGTATTATTCACCCGTCGTCTACATCACCTGGCCTGTCACCTGTCTGTCGCGATCATGTATGAGGAGTACGTGCAAACCAATCGTGCAGGCAGGCAGGCGGAGGGATTTACGTTACACCCTACGTTCTGGGGCGATGGGCTAGGAGTACTACCCCATTGCATGTGCAGTTGTACACGGTACACTGTACACTGTACCAGCCGCCCGCAAGAGTCCAAGATGCGTGGGGCTATGGTGCTGGTGGCGCCACATAGATGTAGGGAGGCCTAGCTAGCTAAGCCAAGCCAGGCAGAGGCGCGGCAATGGAATTTGGAATTGGCAATGTCCGGTGCGTGTGGACACAGTGCCACATCCCGGCAAGGCATACACCCAGCGGGCAGCGGCTCATTACACGAACCCGTGAACGGGAAACAGTGGGCCGATGGCAATCAGAAGACGCACATCCATCGCCATTGAACGGATCGTACTAGCATCTTCTTCCCATCTGGATCGAACAAAACAACGTCCCCAGTTAGTCAAGGTTGCACTCCAAGTTGCAGCCTCCAACAGCCCAACTCCAGCTCCATGCATCTCCAAGGAGGCAAAGGAACGAGAAAAAGATTGCACATGCACCGCATGCATGCATGGGGGTTGGAATGGAACCACATCCTCTACCGTGCCCGAAGGCACGTCAGAGGTGCCGTGTCTTCTTGCTTTCCAGCAAAACAGGCGCACTGGGCCTGTAGCCTACGAGCAGAACGGCCCAACTAATGGCCTGCTATTTTGATTATTTTTTCTGTTTATTTCCAGTAGCTTGACAACGTTTGTCTAAAAAAATAGCTTGAGAACGGGAGCATCACACTGTAGTTGAATAGCGATTATTTTTTCTGTTTATTTCCAGCAGCTTGACAACGTTTGTCTAAAAAAAAGAGCTTGAAAACGGGAGCATCACGCAGTAGTTGAATAGCAAAGCAAGATTTTTTATGCGGAAAACATCCGACCTTTTTTTTCCGAAAAAATCAGATCTATTATAAGAGTTTATTGGAAGTATAAATCATCTCAAACATAATAAAAATCACATCGAGATTCCGAAACCATCAAACGACCACTATTAATCATTCGTCGTATAAGGAATGTTTTTGCAAGATTTTATTAATTTATTCATCAACTATAAAGGTAGTACAAAGAAAACAAGAAGTAGAAAATACATCCAAATCCGTAGAGACCTAGCAATGACTACAAAACTAGAGGACACAAACCCTAAGAAAACTCAAAAAATCTTGGAAAAACGGAGCCCTCCTGCCGACAAGGATCGGGATAGACCGGCGGCGGCGGCGGCGGGAGGCACGAGAAACCCCAATGTTGAATAGTCGCTCACATTTCACATACACGGGCATATACTCACCCTATGAACCCATGCATGCACACCCTACCCGTATAAGCACCTCCAAGAGACTGAGCTGCATGGCATCTTGAGATGTACGAAGTCACCACAGGCATAGCATCTCGATTAAATTTATCAACTTTTTCAATAGATCTGATCTTTCCGACAAAAATAGGTTGGAAGTTTTCCGCAGAAAAAAATCTTGCTTTGCTATCCAATGAACGTGTGATCCTCCCGTTCTCAAGCTGTTTTTTCTTTTTTGAGCCAAACGTTGTCAAGCTGCTAAAAATAAACAGAAAAGACAATCAAAATAGCCAGGCCCATTAATTGGGCTGTTCTGCTCATAGGCTACAGCACCTGTTTTGCTGAAAGCAAGAAGGCACGGCATCTCTGACGTGCCTTCGGGCACTTCGGGCACGGTAGAGGATCTGGTTCCGGTTGGAATGGGACTCGTCTACGTACTGTCTGTTATGGTTCGCTCCAACTCTGCTGATCGGCCATGAATTCGTAGAGGTCACTCGTAATTCGTACTTTAGTAGTAAACAGCAGAAATGGAGCAAAATACTACGTATACTGTAGTACCACTCCTACGGTCCTACCCCCAACCCGGCACCCGGCACCCACCCCATGTGAGTACCAATTGGACGCTTGCTGGACACAGCCGCAAATCGCGGGACGCGACCGCCGCACTGTGGAGTGGAGCGTGGAGATCTCACAATCTCAACTAGTGTAGAACGGAACATGCTTGCTCGATACCAGTTCATTTCTACGTGTCGTGTAATAAGAGCAACTCCAACGGGCCGAGCCAAATGGACGCGCGCTTTGTCCGTTTTTTGTCTGTTTGGGTCGGTCAGGCGAACGTGCGCGTTCGCATTTTAAAATGGGTCGACTTGACCGTCCAACGAGGAGGCCGATCCAAATGTGTCGTCGTGAAAAAAATAATAATAAGTTACATGAAATAAACATAAATAAACATAATTAAACATGAAGTGGCCGGTCAAACGCCGGCCAAAGTCTACCTAAATCTAATAAACATTAAAAAAAATCTGCGCCCGCCTGCTGCCGCCCGGCACGCTGTCCTAGACGTCATTGGCCTTACTCTTGCCCTTGCCGTCGACGCCGCCGTCATCGGTGAGGTCGATGAAGACCGGAGCAGGGCCAGCCCACCCGAACGCCGCCTGGTACGCTGCCAGGACAGCCTCCTCCGACGTCTGCTGGGGCGGCGGCATTACGGCAAACCGCGCGCTCCTCCTCCTCCTCGAGCCGGAGCGCCTCCGCGTCGCGTTGGAGCATGGTGTCGTAGCGCATCTGCTCCTCGTCGTCGGCCTGCTTCTAGCGGAGCGAGTGCTCCTTCCATCGCTCTAGGTGGGCCACCTCCTCCTCCGGCGTCGCGAAGAAGTGGGCGGGAGGCGCGCTCACCCACTCGCGGTACTGACCTGTCCACGAGTAGGCCTCCTCTGGCCAAGTGGGGGGAGGCGGGGAGCGCTTACGCGTCGGCTCCGGCTCCGGCTTGGGCTGGACGAGCGGCGACGGTGGCGTTGGCGGCACGAAGAGCGGGGTATGAACAGAGTCACCCGCTGCCGACAGGGCAAGGGCTTGCTCCAGCCCATCCCAGTACGCGTCCTCCTCGAGGCGGCTAGCCTGCAGCGCGTGCTGCAGGGCCTCCTCGAGGGCGGCTTGGTACTCTGCCTCCGCCTCCATGTCCTCCGGCTCTACCTGCGGGGGCGCCGGTGGGAACGGCGGCGGGACGGCGTTGACACCCGAGCGCAGTTGCTCCTCGTGTTCGAGGGCAAACCACGCCTCCCAGTTGGGGGAGTCAGCGGCGTACTCTGGCAGCCGGCGCTGCTCCGGCGTGAGCTGTGCGCGGCGTCTGCGCACCTCGTCGTCGTGCGCCCGTTGGGTACGAGGAACCGCCGGCACCGGGATCCGCTGCGGATCCTGCGGCAGCGTGACATCAGGGTACGGCAATGGCCGTCTATACTCCCAGTTCCACTGCGCTTGGTGCACCGGGATGTGTAGGCGCCGGCGACCCGGGCGGAAACGCGTCGCCGCCGGAGGAGGAGGAGGGGGAAGGGGAGCACGGGAGGACGAGGCGCCGGGGATGCCCTTGCCATTGCTGCTGCCGAAGAGGCCCATGGCTAGGGTTTGCGGTCGCCGGCAAGGAAGCAAAGGGAGTGGTGGGGGCCAGATGTGGATGAGAGAAGTGGATGAGGCCGACCCCGCCACACGCGTAGTTAAAAAAGGACGCTTCCACTGGCTGACGCATGGGCCCGCTGTCGGTGGTCGTCATAAATAAGACGACCGGTGGCGGTTGAGTGGCCGCAGATGGGGACGCGACGGACTGTGAGGAGACGCGCGGCGCATCCGCTTCGCGTCCGCGTCGACACATTGCAGACGCAATTTTGGACCAGAAATGGGTCGGCGCAGACGCCAGACGAACACAATTTAAGTTTGGGTCGATGCGTTGAGCCGCCACTTTTGTCCGCGCCGACTCAAACGAACGCGGGCAGACGAAATGAGTCGCCCCATTGCTAAAGATTCAAAAAGTGCATGTCCTCTACGTGCACAATCAAACCATTATGCATCTCCAGGGAAGCTTCCAAATTCCAATACCTGGAGCTGGAAGCACAAAATCTGCTGCTGTATCTCTCCAGAAATTTTCTATCGAGCCCATCAAGTCAACTACTATTGAAATTGCAAATCAGACAGCCTAAGCTGATGTCGAGGCCTCCCTGAATGATTTTCTTCTGTGCGAGCCTAATCGACTCGACAAGTTTGCTCGTCACCCGAAAGCGAGAGCGCATGTGGTAAGTAAACGCGGTTAAATCTTAAGAAATGCACACGTCACTGAGAAGGGTAAGTAACACAGCTGCATTAAATTTATTCAGGTGGATGTGACCATGCCTCGTTTGCACTTGTATTATCTCAAACGATTTGTTTTTAGCCTGCTTCTCGTTCAACGTCGATCTGTATAAACTATAATCTGACCCTCCCTTCTGTTTTGAATACTGCTCAAGGAATTAATTAGTTGGAGGGATCTGATCAGAGAATCATCAGATCGTATGGCGCCCTTATCTGCTTATTAATACTGCCCCCCTTGTCTTGATGCAACTATTACTCTGTATTATATTACAAAGACCATGTTCAAACAAGGCTGAAGACGATAGCAAAGAAATAATACCTACGCCGTTCATATTTTTGGGCTCACACCATGACAGTATTGATTAACAAGATAAGTCTAATCATTGTACAAGGAAAACAAATACGATTATATTCCCAAATTTAAGAATGTGTGTTGTTAGAAAAAAAATGCATATTCACTTTTATGTCTGGAATTGGGCCAGTTGCCCTGCATATGGACGTTTGGTTTTTGTGTGTATATACAGTTATACATCCTATACGCAAAAAAAATAGTAATTACAAAAAATATAGAAAGACTGATTTTTTAAAAAACAAAGTTGACCTTCCATTTTACTTGTAAAAAAAATCCACAAAGGAAAAAAACTGTTGACTGCAAGGAAAAAAAAACTAAAATTAAGTTCAAATATGTGTGAATAGTAACTTGTATATAACAATAAAATTGCTTTTTGCCCAGAAGTCAACAGGGGTTTTTCCATTGTGAAAATTTATATACTAGTGCCCAAAATGTCAAGTTTATTCCAAAAAAGTTCTAGATTTGATTTTTTTTCATAATTATTTTTCCTCATATAGGGTATATATATACACACACAGGAATCAAAGGGCATTTACTTGGTGCCCGTAGATGTTTACAACAACAACAGAACCTCTAGTCCCGAGTAAGTTGGGGTAGACTAGAGTTCAAACTCATAAAATCTCAAAACCAGCTAGATGTTTATTTAAAAAAAAAAGTTGCCCCTAGATGTATGAAATCATAAAAGGTGAAAGAACAGATGGTACATACACACTCCATTGGCAGACTGAGTGACTGACAGTACTGAAAAAGCATCCAATCAATCATAGAAACGAAATGGCAATTTGGCGCCTCAAGAAAGGACATTATCATGTGTTAGTAGTATAAAATTGTTATCGTACTTACTTTTGGCATCCCTTGGCCTTTACTCAGATTCCCTTTTGGCTGGCTAAACTTGCTGTAACTATAACTGAGATATTGGTCAAACAAAGTGTGGTAATTTTAACCGCGTGAAGGTCTCAGTTTCACCGCCAATCAGAATTTCACCCCGCGTCACTGCTTCAAAGCCAGCAGTGTCAATTACTTGCATAATAATACACGTACAGGTAGTAGCACCTGCTACAAACATAAAGGACCATGACAACAACAACAACTAGTGCTGTATTTGACTGGACCTTTTTGACAGTCTTTTCTACGGGCAGTTGGAAAGTGGAAAGGTTGAGTCAAACAAACAGGGAGGAGCGGTACTAGTAATTCAAAAGGCACTCTCGTTCTTCAACTGTTTACAAACAGCGTCTGCCAACCTCGGCAGTTCAACTAGCTAGGGAGCATGGGAATAAAGCGAGGGATATCATGGCCCTGGAGGAGATCCATCAAGCATCTTTCTGTTTTTCTATGTCCTAACTTCAACTTTTTCTCTGGGCATGTTAATCTTAATTTAGAGGATCATGATGATTTAAGAAGAAAAAGAAGGAAGGGGCATCAGAAATATATCTATCTCCAATGAGTGCGTCTGCCATTCATGCAACTAAAAAATTGTACAAGAGCAGAAGGTTTTTTTTTATGGCCATCAGTTATGAACTGCATAAGCTCAAACATTGTATATATGAAAAGTTCAAGCCTATGGAGTATTCAGTGCTGGTGTGCTGATAGCCCATCTGATGTTTCTCTCCTGGTTTAGTTGACTCACTCTTCAAGGAATTATTAAATCAGACTTCAGCATTCAAACCCACCATCATACCTATAGCTTCAGCAGAACTTCTGTTTGTTCCTCTGATTTTATGTTTTTTTAGAAGACTCTGATTTTATGTTTGCAAGCTCAGATCACATCCAGGGGCCTGGTAGAAGGACTAACTGGGCCAGGCCCAGCAGGCCCAGAATGGTTGCAAAGATTTGACCTATAGAAAACAGTAAGCCACAAACACTAGTGTTAACCATAATCCCCTAAAAAAAACTAGCGTTAACCATAATAGGTATTCTGTTGAGTACCCTATATGGGCCTTGCAGATATCCAAAAGTGAAAGCTTACCTATCATTTTGATTGCTCCCCTAAATGCGTAGTCATCTGCAAGTCTTACAACAGAATTTAGCTGCCTACTTTGGTGTCCCCATTTTTCTTGCTTCATGATTAGGTTTTCCAAGGATGTTAATAAGTCCGAAAACTCAGCGTATGCAATAGTTAAGAACAAACAGTTCCTAGATAGGCAGCATGTCCTACATATCGTATTCAGATGTTCGGGTGTCCATAGTTTGCAGAGTACTGAAAGCTACATCCCAACCAAATCCTGCAGATTTAAGGAGACAAACAATTATAGTCGCAGAGATGTTTGCTTACGTATAATAAGGAAGTTTAACAAAAAGGTCATGACAATGCTAATGATTCCAGCTACATAACAGACCACAGGGACGTAGTAACACAACAAAACTCCGGATCGGATGGGGCATGGTGGCAAATGTAGAACAATACAGCGGTGTGCAAATCCAAAACAGCACATTTGGTTTGAAACTCAAGTCCAAGTTAATATCACCGCAAATTGAACTGTTTGACAGTCAGAAAGTTTCAACAATTAGCCTACATGTTGTATATTCATGCCAATTCAAGCTTGTGGTACTACTTTGCTTTCAAGTCTGGAGCCCTACTTTTAGCACTGTCTACGGAGAGACAAGATGAGAGGAGAGCGTTTACAGAGAGATAAGATGAGAGGAGAGTGTTTACGGAGAGACAAGATGAGAGGAAACAGAAGCTGAACGACAAGAGCTAACGAGTCCAAACAAACTGAGGCCTGGATAGATGCAACATTTCTGTGTTAATACTGGTGAGTTGGGCAATACTAGTTTCTGAGGATTTCCACGAGTCCTTCCGAGTAGAGGGTCTAGGCCGGGCTTGAATCCGGTCAGTTGTCCGACAGTAAACTGCAAGGAGGTGTTTAGATGAGGCATTTTTGTGACATTGTTCAAATCCGAATAGGTATCCGCTGAAGATATCCTGTGAGAAGAACTTAAAGTAGTGAAGTTGGTGTCAAAAACCTCAAGAGTTTACTAAGATTCAAGGCTATTCACAAGCATGGCTGACCATAAATGATTCTAGCACACAGTATGTCTTACGCAAGGAAAAATGTATAAATACCATGATCAGATACATAGCACAAAATGAAAATCAACAGCAAGGAGAAGTTTGGATGATGCATTTTTGTGATATTGTTCAAATCTGAATAGATATCCAGTAAACATATCCTGTGAGAACAAAAATGAAGTAATAGTGTTACAAACCTCAAGAGTTCACAAAGGTGGCTTACCGTAAATGGTTCCAGCGCACAGTAGGTCTTTGCAAGGAAAAAAATATAAATATCATGATCAAATACATAACACAAAATGGAAAACAACTTTATAAGTAAATGCAACTAGGATCAGCAATGCGGTTATTACCTTGCATTTTATGCATAACTAACACATATTTGGTCGTACATAATATCGTGCAAAAACAACTTACTACTTACACTTTTCCTATGACACGGTTTACTACTTACATTTGGCCAAATAAATTAGATCAAAATGTCCATACATGTGATCCTGAAGTGAAATTACAACAGTTATTTCGGGACGGAGGGGGTATATGATATTTTGATACTAAACTGAAATTACAACATTATAGACTATACAGTATATGTTGAGTATTCTCCAAAGGGCCAGAAGGAGCCATTCAGATGGTTGCAATCATCAACCTGCAGGTTAAATACGGTAAGCTATTTTGCTCCACATATACAAGTATTAACCATACAAAACAACTCATTTTTCAGTTGCAAACCTAAAAAAATCCTGGCAAAGCACAAGAAACAACATGACTTGTTAAATTGTTAAAATGACATAAACCGAGTTGTCTTAACTGTTTGCTAGTCACAGACAGAAAATTAAGCTAAAATTATTAAACAACTAACGCTATTTACATTAAAGAAAATCTCCCACGTAAAGGGATAGGGAAAAATCTGAATTCTACGATTCTATAGTTGCGATAGCAACAGTAGACAATATGGCTGAGAGTTTGCTTACAACAACAGGTTCTCGCAGATAAGGATTGCTTTATTAGAAAATAAGCCTATGCCGGCACATTCAGTTCACAGGGAAAAATATGTCGCAGAAAAATGTAAGTGTCCAGCATTGCAATTTGATCTATAACACTGACAAAAAATAATAATAACAATACACGCTCTTATGCTTACTGATTTAGTGATTCCAGAGGTATCTTCAGAAAAAGCATTCCAGTTGCTCTGGAAATTTTGTTCTAAGGAGACATTCTCATCACCGTAAGATTGCTCATAAACTTCTACTTGCTGAGGATAGGAGGACGACGAGAATATGCTTGCCATGCCTCCGTATTCACCAGATCCGAAAGCATCCTGCTAGCCAAAACAATGAGTTAACAAAGAAAAGATATATTAGCTGTACTCTGAATAATCAGTCAATAATCTGTCAATATGACAGTTTTATAAACAAACAGGTCTTATATCAGTGTTGTATCAGTAGCATCTCAAATATGACAGGAGTACACCTTACATTATCATACTGAGGAGTCACCTCTTCTGCGGAGTCCTGGTAGTATCCCAAATTCATCGACCAAGAAGGTTGATAAGCTTCAACTGGGCTATCAGGTACATATGCATAGGGCTGTATCTCACATGACTGTGTCGATATCTCCGAATTATCAATATGGTTGGTATATGTTGAGAAATTCTATATAAGGATCAAAATATTATGTAGTTAGCAATTATGAGAATATAGAAAAACATATTATATTTTCACGGAGGCAAATGTAGTCAGCCTGGATAAGCAAATAGATGTATAGCAACTACTGATGTATCAACACAAAACTGAAAGCGCTAAGTAAATGACATTGAAAGCTAACAAACCTCGTGGTACTCCAACTTGTGAGAATAAAATGTTTCCGGAGGTTCAACCTGAACATGCAGTGATTGTTCACCAGTGTGCTGATTGTAACAATAAATAGGTTGAGATGAAAATGTGCTTTCTATGCCATAACTGGGCAAAACCTCCTGTATTGAAATTGAGATGGGGTTTAGATGTGAAGATAACAAGCAGTCAAGCAGTATAGAGTGTAAGTCATAAGTAACTAATCATAGATTGGGCAGACTATTACTGGAGCATCTCTCTCAAACATATAAAAGATCTTCTTGCTTTGTTTTGTGTGACTTGTCTATTGATCCTCCATTGAAAAGATTAGTCAGTCAGGCAGAGCAAATATATATGCAGATGTGTAGTTAGACAACACTGATGTGCCTGTGGCTACCTCATTCAGTGAAAGATTAAACAAGCAATATATATGACCACGTTAAACAAACAAATAGTACAGCTTTAGGGTGTCCGTTCACTAAATCTTTGATTGTAGCAATATATTGGTTGAGCTGAAATAGTACTCTCTGCACCATAACAGGACGCTTGGGTGAAACTGAGATGGGGTTTAGATGTGAATATAACAAGCAGGGACAGGTCCAGGTGCAAGTATAATAAGTAAACGAATCATGGATGTTCTGAAAAAGGAAAGTGATGAATCATGGACTGGATTGCCTACTCTAGTTACTGAAGCATCTTTCAGGCATACAACTC